>NC_091370.1:21403376-21520281 GCF_038502225.1 Cherax quadricarinatus
GGTGCTGCTGAGACAACCACCACTTCTGACAGCCTCCTACAACTTGTCCATTCTCTGTGAGTGTTTAGTATTAGATTTTTGTTCGGATTTTTAACCCTGGAGGGTTAGCCACCCAGGATAACCCAAGAAAGTCAGTGCGTCATCGAGGACTGTCTAACTTATTTCCATTGGGGTCCTTAATCTTGTCCCCCAGGATGCGACCCACACCAGTCGACTAACACCCAGGTACCTATTTGCTGCTAGGTGAACAGGACAATAGGTGTAAGGAAACGTGTCGGAATTTCCACCCGCCGGGAATCGAACCCGGGCCCTCCGTGTGTGAAGCGGGAGCTTTAGCCACCAGGCCACCGGGCCACATGAGACCACCGGGCCACATATTGTTGATATTAATGATATTACTGGATAAGATTAGATTAGATTTAGATTTTGCCACCGAAGTGGCTAGTTTATTGTGCACCCCATATCCATCCTGTGGACGGTAGCGCGAGAGCATGTGGATACACAAAAGGCCTAGGAACTAGGCCCCGATGCTGCTGTTTATAACAGCGTTTTCTATATTTTAACATTATTTTCCGTGATAACATTGTTTTAGGTTATGGCGTGAGCCGAGTAAGTTACATTGATTCAGTGTTCATCACACACCCACTGGCATGTATAGCGTCCTCAGAAAAGGACTCCATAGTATGTACATCTATTTTCTTTAATATAATAATATATTGCTGATGTTTTTGTTATTAGCTAAAAAAAAAACAACAAAAAAAGAGATTTCTTGCTTTATATTATTATTTGCCATATTTAGCTTATGTCTGCAGGTAGGATATAACAACTACAGCTGTCACTGTCCTCGCTGAATGACTGGCTGCCAACGCTGAAAACTACTTGCTCGCTTGTTTCATTGTTGGCAAGAGTGTTAAGCTAACATGAGTCACCTGACATTGCATCCGGAGGGGGAACCTGCCTCTCTTTTACAGTTCCTTGCAGAGGAAACACCTACTCTCAGCTCTGTCTGGGATAACACTGCTCTCAACACGTGCTATTTAGACTGTCTTGGTAGTGAATGTTTCCGTTGGTGACATCTCGTAACTCTGAAATTTTGCTCACAGAGTTTTATTTAGATTTAGTGATATTTTACATTTCAGAGGATGCTTCCTGACACACTCTATTTCTCTGGTCCCGAGTTCAACGCTTGATCTACACTGTTCCTGCATCTACACACTGTCGAAGTCTGGGATTAGGAATTGCTGAACTGAGTTTCAGTAATAAGGGAGTTTTTTGCCTTTTGTAGAGGACTTCCTGATGGTCCCCAGTTAGGATCTTTTCTGATCTTGTTCCTTGCCTTACACTGTGGTGTTCACGGTTGCTTCAAGCATTATTGCTGTTCGTCGAGTTGGTAGTCCTGTGTTCTAGCAAGTTGTTTTTATTACCTCTATGCTTCAGAAGTTAGCTTATCCAGAGACATGTTTTTGTCACTCTCATTCTAAACCAATTCTGAGCACTTACCGAGCACACACACCTATGTTACTTAAGTACTTTTTAGTATATTTCATCACGGTAAATTACCGAATGGTGCTCTTTCTTAAGAGTATTATAGAGCACAGTATCTAAAGTGGGAATTGCATCATTTATATTCTATGTACAGAATGAGTGTAATAAATGTCTTGACTACTCCAGAAGCTCGTGCTAGTCTCCGCTTCCCGCTCAGTTCCTGGCTCCTAGTGGTACAGACCATATTTCTGAAATCCTGCCTGACATCCCTCCCCCTCCCCTCCAGTCTCAGAAACAAAGGGTGGAACTGGTTCATCTCCTGGTCAGTCTCTTTTGTTGGTTCTTGAATTGGCCAAAATTACGCCTGAGGAAACTATGGTAGAGTGTGCCTTTGCAAAGGTTGATCATGGTAGAGAGAATTAGAGGAGACAACAGCGATGTTCTCGTAATAATACTTTTTATATTCAGAAGTCGGTGTCCTCGGTACCTCGGTTTTCTGAGTCAGAACCTAAACAGTTTTCCAGAACGTTGAAAAACCAGGCTCGAGCTCTGCAATAGCCATTCAAGCACTTGGGAAGCACATGTAATACCTATGGATCAATAAGCCTTGCCTCCATAGTGGGAAAATTTATGCAATCAATAATTGCCGAAACAATTCGTAGCCATCTTGACAGGCACAGATTGATTAATGAATCTCAACACGGTTTTACAAAGGGGCGTTCATGTCTTATGAATTTACTAACTTTTTTCACTAAGGTGTTTGAGGAGGTAGATCATGGTAATGAATATGATATTGTGTATGTGGACTTCAGTAAGGCTTTCGATAGAGTTCCACACCAGAGGCTATTGAGGAAACTTAAGGCACACGGAATAGGAGGAGAAATATTTTCCTGGGTAGAGGCATGGTTGACAAATAGGCAGCAGAGAGTTTGCATAAATGGGGAGAAATCAGAATGGGGGCACGTCACAAGCGGTGTTCCACAGGGGTCAGTGTTGGGCCCCTTGTTGTTCACAATTTACATAAACGATATAGATGAGGGAATAAATAGCGACATAAGCAAATTTGCTGATGACACCAAAATAGGCCGTCCAATTCATTCTAATGAGGACACTAGAGCACTAATGGATGATTTGAATAGACTGATGCAATGGTCGGACAAGTGGCAGATGCAGTTTAATATAGACAAATGCAAAGTTCTAAATGTTGGACAGTTAAATAACCATGCAACATATAAACTAAATAATGTATATCTTAATACTACTGATTGCGAAAAGGATTTAGGAGTTCTGGTTAGCAGTAATCTAAAACCAAGACAACAGTGCATTAGTGTTCGCAATAAAGCTAACAGAATTCTTGGCTTCATATCTAGAAGTATAAATAAAAGAAGTTCTCAGGTTGTTCTTCAACTCTATATATCCTTGGTTAGGCCTCATTTAGACTATGCTGCTCAGTTCTGGTCACCGTATTACAGAATGGATATAAATGGTCTGGAAAACGTAAAGAGGAGGATGACAAAGATGATCCCATGCATCAGAAATCTTCCCTATGAGGATAGACTGAGGGCCCTGAATCTGCACTCTCTCGAGAGGTGTAGAATTAGGGGGGATATGATCGAGGTGTATAAATGGAAAACAGGAATAAATAAAGGGGCTGTAAATAGCGTGCTGAAAATTTCCCGCCAAGACAGGACTCGCAGCAATGGTTTCAAGTTGGAAAAATTCAGATTCAGGAAGGATATAGGAAAGCACTGGTTTGGTAATAGAGTTGTGGATGAGTGGAACAAACTCCCGACTACAGTTATTCAGGCTAAAACGTTGTGTAGTTTTAAAAATAGGTGGGTGTGGATGGGTGTGGGTTGGACCTGACTAGCTTGTGCTGCTGGGTCTGGTGCCGTGCTCCTTCCTTGAGTGAAGGTGACCAGACTGGGTGGGTCATTGGGCTAATCCGGGGGGGGGGGGACATGGACCTGCTCCACGTGGGTCAGTAGGCCTCTTGCAGTGTTCCTTCTTTCTTATGTTCTTACGTTCACACGGCGTTGTATGGTAAGAAACAAATTCACTTCTGGTTTACATGATGAAGGCTTCTCTAATTACAACGGTGTGATGGCTGCTGTGCTAGGCGCATATAACTGTATACCTGATAAATACTGACGAGAGTTTAAGTTGAACAGGCGTCAACGTGGGTAGTCTTGTGTAGACTTTGTTAGGCTCTAGACCAAGACTTATTCCAAGTGGTATAAGGCAGCAGTCGTCTCTAAATTTAGCGAGTTGTTGCAGCTTTTTCTCGTCTACAATTTTGTCGAGCCTATTTATTAGGAGGTGAGGATCTTCTTAGAAGACCATTAACTCTCACCTTCCATAGAAGCCGTTAAATAGCAGACACTCTGAGAGGTCCATTAAAGTTTCTTCCCACCAACATTGTACAGAAATAAGCCATCAAGGGAAAGACATCTGTTGGTGGTCAGAGGACAAAAGCCGGGAGTGTGTCACGACACACCTTAACACCAGACTGTCTCAGACTCTGAAGATAGTTAATAACTAAAAAGGCACAATACCGTGACTGGAACGATACACAAATAACCCGCACATAAAAGAGAGAAGCTTACGACGACGTTTCGGTCCGACTTGGACCATTTACAAAGTCACACTAACCAGAGGTGGAGCAGGACGGCTATATATAGGCAGGAAGAGGTGGTGGTAGTAGTAGTAGTAGTGGTACAAGAATGGTGTATAATACCGACAAGATGAAATTAAGACATGCGCAACACCCGGGCATCCCTATCGTAGACGTTTCGCCATCCAGCCAGCCACTGGATGGCGAAACGTCCACAACAAAGACAACCAGACGCCGCACATGTGTCTTAATTTCATCAGTAGTAGTAGTAGAAGAGGTAGTGGTAGTGGTAGAAGTGGGGAATAAGAAGGACGGGCCAGTCAAATACAAAGGAAGGGGAGCACTGCAAGAGAGCTAGGTGCCCACAGAGGGAGAGCAAGCGCACAGAGGTGCGTGAAAGGGGAAGTGGTGAAATAAATGAAGAAGGAACAGAAACACGAGACAGAAGAGAGAAAGACAACCCAGAGGAGAAAAGGAAAGAGGAAAGGGGAAGAGGGAGAAGAAGAAAAAGAAAAAGAAAAAAATGAGGAGTCAGGTTAAGTCACGGGTGTTCTGAAGTTTGGAGCATTTTACAATGTAGTGGGATAAGATAAGATTTCGTTCGGATTTTTAACCCCGGAGGGTTAGCCACCCAGGATAACCCAAGAAAGTCAGTGCGTCATCGAGGACTGTCTAACTTATTTCCATTGGGGTCCTTAATCTTGTCCCCCAGGATGCGACCCACACCAGTCGACTAACACCCAGGTACCTATTTGCTGCTAGGTGAACAGGACAACAGGTGTAAGGAAACGTGTCGAAATGTTTCCACCCGCCGGGAATCGAACCCGGGCCCTCCGTGTGTGAAGCGGGAGCTTTAACCACCAGGCCACCGGGCCGACACTAACAATGCTCTTTTCTGTCACGTCAGAGATCATAGCCATCCTATTGACTGGTCTTCTGCTAAAATTGTCTTCCCTACTTCCAACTCGAACAGTCGCCGTCTTGTTGAATCCTCTCTAATACACAACTTTCCTTGTATGAATCTTAGCCCTGGCTTCGTCTCTGTAGATGCCTTCCTCTCCCACTACATTGTAAAATGCTCCAAACTTCAGAACACCCTGACTTAACCTGACTCCTCATTTTTTCTTTTTCTTTTTCTTCTTCTCCCTCTTCCCCTTTCCTCTTTCCTTTTCTCCTCTGGGTTGTCGTTCTCTCTTCTGTCTCGTGTTTCTGTTCCTTCTTCATTTATTTCACCACTTCCCCCTTCACGCACCTCTGTGCGCTTGCTCTCTCTCTGTGGGCACCTAGCTCTCTTACAGTGCTCCCCTTCCTTTGTATTTGACTGGCCAGTCCTTCTTATTCCCCACTTCTACCACTGCCACTACCTCTTCTACTACTACTACTACTACTACTACTACTACTACTACTACTACTACTACTACTACTACTACTACTACTACTACTACTAGTACTACTGATGAAATTAAGACACATGTGCGGCGTCTGGTTGTCTTTGTTGTGGAAGTTTCGCCATCCAGTGGCTGGCTGGATGGCGAAACGTCTACGATAGGGATGCCCGGGTGTTGCGCATATGTCTTAATTTCATCTTGTCTGTATTATACACCATTCTTGTACCACTACTACTACTACTACCACCACCTCTTCCTGCCTATATATAGCCGTCCAGCTCCACCTCTGGTTCATCATTCATTGGACACACAGCTCCATCGACGAACGATCTCGCCTCTCTAATTACCCCGTGTTGAGTGTGACTATCCTCAGAGTGGTGGTTACTAAACCTTCGTCTTCACCTTCAGGATTGGTGCGTCGGTGGTTGCCTACCCAAGGGCAGGAAGCCTCCCTCTGCACTCCTGTTGCTATCTGTAGCCTCCACGCTCCAGACTGTACGTGTAGTCTACACGCTATACAGCCAGTGTTGCCTCTCCTTGCCGTTGTCTGAAGTCTCCACGCCTCAGCCTGTATGTGAAGTTTGCTCACCATTCAGCTAGTGTTGGCTCTCCTCATCGCTCACAGCCAGAGTTGTTCTCTTCACCGAGTGGTGGTTACTGGACCTTCGTCTTCACCATCAGGATTGGTGCGTCGGTGGCTGCCTACCCAAGGGCAGGAAGCTTCCCTCTGCACTCCTGTTGCTGTCTGAAGTCTCCACGCCTCAGCCTGTACATGTGGTCTGCACGCCTTACAGACAGTTCAGGGCACACAGTGATCCATCAAGCTACAGCTCACCTCCTCAGTGTCCTGTGCCTCCAGAGACGGACTCCACAAGAAACCTTAAAGTTATAACCAGGCAAGTACGTGTGTCTACTTCACACGTACTTGCCTAGCCAATTTTTCTCACAGGATTGGCCCCCACATCTAATTTACGATGTCTGCAATGCCTTCCACCTCCTTTCCCCTTACCACCCCTCTACTGCCAACACCTGCCTCTACTCTGTCTACTCCTGCTTCTAAGGCCTACCCTGCCCCCACCTCTTCCAAGCCCAATTCTTTCTCGCTTAACCTCAAATACTCTAAATCTGATCATGCCACTATCTGTCCTGGAAATTTATTGTACCAGATCACTGGCGCTCCTCAGTATAAAGTCTTTAAAACCAACTCTGGATTCACACTACTTCTTGACAGACATTCTTACGAAACGTACACCTCAACCGAGACCAGACAAAAACTTCTCAAAGCAGGCTTCACTATTATTTGGACTCCTGAGCACCGCGCAAAATGCACAGTGATCGCAAAACACATAGACTATTCTCTCCTGACTGCCTATGACACAGACAAAGAAGACTTAATCAAAGACATTAGTACTAAGAACAAAGTCTCTGTTGACGATATTTATAGACCTGAAAACTCTACCATTCTCAAAATACGCTGTTCAACTCCTTCTGACGCCTCTACACTCTCCAATCAAGGAATCCTTGCCAAGACCATCCGCATTCCTGCAAACTCCCTCTTCACTCCAAACTTTCACCCCATCACACAATGTCTGAAATGCTACAAATTCGGCCACGACAAAGTCTCATGCACTTCCACACAAACCTGCTCCAGATGTTCAGCAACTGGCCACTTCTGGAACACTTGCAACCTCCCCCTAAAATGTCCTAACTGCGGTGGGTCACACACTGCAGTTGCAAATTCCTGCCCTACTAGAAAAGACATTCTCTCCACCCTCAGAGAAAGCCAACCTCCCTCCCTCCCCAACCCCTTCCCTGCACCTCCCCCTCCTACAATACCTTCCACCCCTACCCCCAATGCCTGGGTTACCCCACGCACTTGGTCTACCCCTCCTACTCTACACACTTCAAACACCAACACACAGACTACAATCACCTCTCCTTCTACACCTACACCCACACTAGACTACAAAACTAACTGCCAACTCGCCACTGCTGCCCACTCTGCGATGGTAATCTCTCAAGCCTACCAATCAGACTACTCACATGTCCTTAACCTAATCTTGTCCGCTAACAATCTTCCCTCTTTAATTATCCCTCCTTCCTGCTTCTCTTCTAAGCCTCCTATAACCTCTACCTCCTCCCTCTCTCCCACCCCCCCACTTCCTACACCCACCAGCTCTCCTCCCCCCCTACCCGTCTTCACTACTTCCACCCCTCCCACCAACTCCCCTACTGCTGCTGCTACGACCACCCCCTCCCCCGACCTCCTTACCCACTTCCTCATCCCCAACCAAAGCTTCTGCTTCCATACCCAGTACCATAGCTTCCACTTCCTCATCCCCTACCAAAGCTTCCACTTTCTCTGCATCTACCTTTGCCCACTCCTCCACCACAACCAAAACTTCATCCAGGTCCAACTCCACCTCCTCCAGACAAAATCCACTCAAACCTAAACCTGCCCCAACTTCTGACAGACATACAAAAGAACATAAAAACAGATCCATCTCTTCCTCCCCCTCCAGGAAACGGGTCCGTAGCACCTACAAACTCGCATCCACTGATGGCACCACTATAACGGGTTTTAATCCAAACTCCTCCGACATTAACTTTGCTATGATGAAACCATTAAATCATGTTTAAAGTGATTCAGTTCAACGTACGTTCTTACTTTACTATTAGACACCTACTGGCCGAGCTCCTTGAAGCAGAGAGACCAGATATTGTTTTGCTAAACAGTACCTGCCTCAAAGCCCCTCAACGTATCCGCCATTATGGTTACACTGCACTACAGTCCCCCTATGATCCCCACGATGGGGTTGCCATCCTTGTCAAATCCAACATAAAACACGAATCTCTCCCAATCCCTTTTATTCACCAACACTGTCTTGCAGTCAGAATACACACCCACCTTGGGCCCTTTATCTTTTTCACCACCTATGCTCGCCCAAACACTATTCTCAACATACACGACCTTCCCTTAGTCTTCAACTACACCAACACACCAACATACCTACTAGCTGACATGAATGCCAAACACACCGCCTTTCATCACACCAGTAACAACCAACTTGGTCACCAATTACTCAACTTCACTAACCATAAACACCTAATTCATCTCGGCCCAGACTTCAATACCTTCTTCAATCACACGGGCCAAGGCAAACCAGACATCATTCTGGCAAACTGAGCCAGCTCTCTATTTCAACATTACATCTCACCTGGCCCTATTACAGGCTCTGATCACATCCCAGTCATCTTACACATCTCCTCCAACCCTATCCTCATTCCAACCACACCTTCATTCTCCTACAAGAACGCTGACTGGGATGCTTTCAAACAACACATAGACAATATTAACCTCACCTATGACTACAACAACAAACCTATCTCTGACATCGATACTCAACTTGATCTCATCCAGGACACCATTACACAAGCAGCCAACATCGCAATACCAAAGAAAACTCACACCACTCGTTATTCCTTCAAACCGTCACTCAGAACAAGAAGACTAATTATCTGCTACCACAACCGCTTCCTCTACAACACACACAGATTTAATCAAGTTCGATTAGATCTCACTTACGTGATGAATGGTTTGAAAAACCGACAAGTTGAAGATTGAGACACTTATGCATCATATGGAAATCTTTATTCAGGAAACGTTTCGCCACACAGTGGCTTCATCAGTCCATGGACTGAACACATCGACTCCAGGTTGAGGGACTGATTACCTCATTCTCCTCCTCTCCTTAGATGGACTCACTGTTGGCGAAACGTTTCCTTAGCAAAGTGTCTCAACATGAGATCTACACAGAAACAACATTCTACACAGTCGAGACCAAGACCACAACAATCACTGGTCACAACTCATACAACAAGCTGACAAACAGCGTATTAAAAACACTAAAGCCTTCTGGAACTTTATCAAAAAAATAAGAGGCACTACTCCCACCAACAAATTCAAACACATCACCCACAACAACACACACATCTCAGACCCGCAGGCTGCTACCAACATCTTCAAACACATCTGGGAGAACATCTTCCACCCTCACCGACCTCACCCTAACGTTATTCAGCACATTCAGAACATAGAACATTGGAACACTGCACACACACAAGATACAACACCAGATAGCCACATTCATCTAGACTCTCTTACCTCCTCCCAAGAACTCGACACTCCTTTCACCAACACAGACATTAAAACTCTCCTCAGACACCTTCCTCCCAAGGCTCCTGGCGCCTCTGGCCTAAACCATATTATCCTAAAACGCCTTCCTGACTCTATCATTACTGCCTACACAAACCTCCTCAATGCCTCCCTTGCCTCTGGATACTTCACTTCCCTCTTCAAAGCTGCTACTGCTATCCTCCTTCCTAAACCCAAAAAAGACCACTCTGATCCTAGAAATTATCGCCCTATCAGCCTCCTCGAAACTTTAGGTAAACTTTTTGAAAAACTCATCAACCATCGCCTTTGCAGATACCTGGAACACAACTCTCTACTTTCTGATGGTCAGTTTGGCTTCAGAACACACAGATCCACACAAGATGCCATTAACATCATTCTCAACTACATCCACATAAACACAGAACAAAGAAACAGGACAGCCCTGGTTGCAAAAGACGTTGAAAAAGCTTTTGACACTGTCTGGCACCAAGGGCTCAAGTACAAACTCTGCACTAACTTTAACCTGCCTCTCACTACTCGTAAACTCCTCTGCAACTTCCTAGACGGCCGTACCATGAGAATCAAATTCCAAGGCTGTTACTGTGACTACTTCACACTAAATGCTGGAGTACCCCAGGGATCTGTCCTCTCCCCTACCCTCTACATTTTATACACTAACGACATTCCAACACCTGTATACCAAAACTCCATCACACTAGCCTATGCAGACGACATTACACAACTTATCACCCATGCCAATATAGATACACTCACACACAAAACACAAAATGAGGTCGACAGGATAACCATCTGGGAACAAAAATGGAGGATCAAAACCAATGCAGCTAAATTCAGCATTACTTATTTTAACTACAGAAAACGTGATCCTCCATTACCTGTCGAGCTCAGAACAGCTGACACCCGCACTTACATCCCCATGACACAATCTGTCACTGTCCTTGGCGTTAATCTTGACTACCTTCTACGCTTACACGGACACATTCACTCAAGGCATGCAATAGCTAGTAAGGCCCTTGCGGGCCTCTACAAGCTGAAACATGCCTCCCAACGCACCAAACTACACCTCTACAAATCCCTTATACGTCCTCTGATAACTTACTCTCCTCTAGCTCTCTCTCTTGCAGCAAAAACAAACTTACTTAAACTGCAGCGTGTCCAGAACAAGGTTCTGCGCTGGGTGCTTGATGTCAGATGGGAGGACTTCGCCACAAGCGAGTCTCTCCATGCCCAATTAGACATCACTGCGCTGAATCTGTACTGGAAGACGCTCAGTGACAGACAGATTGACAAACTCGTGACACGACATGACTACTGGACCTCTCTCCTTGACGAAGACATTCGCAGACCCACAAACCAACACAACCTTTTCTACTCCTTGCATGATCCTGCTCCTAACCCTATTTACAAATAACCTTGGATTCTCCGAGAGGTACCTTTTATGACAGGTACCATTCTCTGATCCACGTTCGCCTTACCTTTTGGGTTAAGACATGGCTCAGTTCTACACTCCTCTCTAGCTCTAAACGTCGCATGTCCCTTCCCGCTCACCCCACCGGAGTCCCAACAGAAGAGCCTGAATTTCTCTTCTCAACATCTGTCCCACGATCGCCTCGCTGCTGGGTTAAGCCCTGGCTCTATTTCTACGACTAAGAACACTCCTCTCCAGCACTGTTCTTCGTCTGTCGCGTCTTCCCCGCTCATCCCATTTGGGATCTTACCTGAACTTTCGTTCGTTCGTTCGTACCTCTGGTTACACACACCAACTCATTCATTGGACACACAGCTCCATCGACGAACGATCTCGCCTCTCTAATTACCTCGTGTTGAGTGTGACTATCCTCAGAGTGGTGGTTACTAAACCTTCGTCTTCACCTTCAGGATTGGTGCGTCGGTGGTTGCCTACCCAAGGGCAGGAAGCCTCCCTCTGCACTCCTGTTGCTATCTGTAGCTTCCACGCTCCAGACTGTACGTGTGGTCTACACGCTATACAGCCAGTGTTGCCTCTCCTTGCCGTTGTCTGAAGTCTCCACGCCTCAGCCTGTATGTGAAATCTGCTCGCCATTCAGCTAGTGTTGGCTCTCCTCATCGCTCACAGCCAGAGTTGTTCTCTTCACCGAGTGGTGGTTACTGGACCTTCGTCTTCACCATCAGGATTGGTGCGTCGGTGGCTGCCTACCCAAGGGTAGGAAGCTTCCCTCTGCACTCCTGTTGCTGTCTGAAGTCTCCACGCCTCAGCCTGTACGTGTGGTCTGCACGCCTTACAGCCAGTGTTGCCTCTCCTCACCGTTCAGAGCATACAGTGCTCCATCAAGCTACAGCTCACCTCCTCAATTTCCTGTGCCTCCAGAGACGGACTCCACAAGAAACTTTAAAGTTATAGCCAGGCAAGTACGTGTGTCTACTTCACACGTACTTGCCTAGCCAATTTTTCTCACAGGATTGGCCCCCACATCTAATTTACGATGCCTGCAATGCCTTCCACCTCCTTTTCCCTTATCACTCCTGTACTGCCAATACCTTCCTCTACTCTGTCTACTCCTGCTTCTAAGGCCTACCCAGCCCCCACCTCTTCCAAGCCCAATTCTTTCTCGCTTAACCTCAAATGCTCTAAATCTGATCATACCACTATCTGTCCTGGAAATTTACTGTACCAGATCACTGGCGCTCCTCAGCATAAAGTCTTTAAAACCAACTCAGGATTCAAACTACTACTTGACAGACATTCTTACGAAACTTACACCTCAACCGAGACCAGACCAAAACTTCTCAATGCAGGCTTCACTATTATTTGGACTCCTGAGCACCGCGCAAAATGCACAGTGATCGCAAAACACGTGGACTATTCTCTCCTGACTGCCTATGACACAGACAAAGAAGACTTAATCAAAGACATTAGTACTAAGAACAAAGTCTCTGTTGACGATATTTATAGACCTGCAAACTCTACCATCCTCAAAATACGCTGTTCAACTCCTTCTGACGCCTCTACACTCTTCAATCAAGGAATCCTTGCCAAGACCATCCGCATTCCTCCAAACACCCTCTTCACTCCAAACTTTCACCCCCTCACACAATGTCTGAAGTGCTACAAATTCGGCCACGACAAAATCTCATGCACTTCCACACAAACCTGCTCCAGATGTTCAGCAACTGGCCACTTCTGGAACACTTGCAACCTCCCCCTTAAATGTTCTAACTGCGGTGGGTCACACACTGCAGTTGCAAATTCCTGCCCTACTAGAAAAGACATTCTCTCCACCCTCAGAGAAAGCCAACCTCCCTCCCTCCCCAACCCCTTCCCTGCACCTCCCCCTCCTACAATACCTTCCACCCCTACCCCCAATGCCTGGGTTACCCCACGCACTTGGTCTACCCCTCCTACTCTACACACTTCAAACACCAACACACAGACTACAGTCACCTCTCCTTCTACACCTACACCCACACTAGACTACAAAACTAACTGCCAACTCGCCACTGCTGCCCACTCTGTAATGGTAATCTCTCAACCCTACCAATCAGACTACTCACATGTCCTTAACCTACTCTTGTCTGCTAACAATTTTCCCTCTTTAATTATCCCTCCTTCCTGCTTCTCTTCTAAGCCCCCTACAACATCTTCCTCCTCCCTCTCTCCCACCCCCCCACTTCCTACACCCACAAGCTCTCCTCCCCCCCTACCCCTCTTCACTACTTCCACCCCTCCCACCAACACCCCTACTGCTGCTGCTACGACCACCCCTCCCCCGACCTCCTTACCCACTTCCTCATCCCCAACCAAAGCTTCCACTTCCTCACCCAGTAACATAGCTTCTACTTCCTCATCCCCTACCAAAGCTTCCACTTCCTCTGCATCTTCCTTTGCCCACTCCTCCACCACAACCAAAACTTCATCCAGGTCCAACTCCACCTCCTCCAGACAAAATCCACTCAAACCTAAACCTGCCCCAACTTCTGACAGACATACAAAAGAACATAAAAACAGATCCATCTCTTCCTCCCCCTCCAGGAAACGGGTCCGTAGCACCTACAAACTCGCATCCACTGATGGCACCACTATCACGGGTTTTAATCCAAACTCCTCCCCCTACATTAACTTTGCTATGACGAAACCATTAAATCATGTTTAAAGTGATTCAGTTCAACGTACTTTACAATTAGACACCTACTGGCCGAGCTCCTTGAAGCAGAGAGGCCAGATATTGTTTAGCTAAACAGTACCTGCCTCAAAGCCCCTCAACGTATCCGCCATTATGGTTACACTGCACTACAGTCCCCCTATGATCCCCACGATGGGGTTGCCATCCTTGTCAAATCCAACGTAAAACACGAATCTCTCCCAATCCCTTTTATTCACCAACACTGTCTTGCAGTCAGAATACACACCCACCTTGGCCCCTTTATCTTTTTCACCACCTATGCTCGCCCAAACACTATTCTCAACATACACGACCTTCCCTTAGTCTTCAACTACACCAACACACCAACATACCTACTAGCTGACATGAATGCCAAACACACCGCCTTTCATCACACCAGTAACAACCAACTTGGTCACCAATTACTCAACTTCACTAACCATAAACACCTAATTCATCTCGGCCCAGAGTTCAATACCTTCTTCAATCACACGGGCCAAGGCAAACCAGACATCATTCTGGCAAACCGAGCCAGTTCTCTATTTCAACACTACATCTCACCTGGCTCTGATCACATCCCAGTCATCTTGCATATCTCCTCCAACCCTATCCTCATTCCAACCACACCTTCATTCTCCTACAAGAACGCTGACTGGGATGCTTTCAAACAACACATAGACAATATTAACCTCACCTACGACTATAACAACTAACCTATCTCTGACATCGATACTCAACTTGGTCTCATCCAGGACACCATTACACAAGCAGCCAACATCGCAATACCAAAGAAAACTCAAACCACTCGTTATTCCTTCAAACCGTCACTCAGAACAAGAAGACTAATTATCTGCTACCAAAACCGCTTCCTCTACAACACACACAGATTTAATTAAGTTCGATTAGATCTCATTTACCTTAGAAACAACATTCTTCACAGTCTAGACCAAGACCACAACAATCACTGGTCACAACTCATACAACAAGCTGACAAACAGCGTATTAAAAACACTAAAGCCTTCTGGAACTTTATCAAAAAAATAAGAGGCACTACTCCCACCAACAAATTCAAACACATCACCCACAACAACACACACATCTCAGACCCGCAGGCTGCTACCAACATCTTCAAACACATCTGGGAGAACATCTTCCACCCTCACCGACCTCACCCTAACGTTATTCAGCACATTCAGAACATAGAACATTGGAACACTGCACACACACAAGATACAACACCAGATAGCCACATTCATCTAGACTCTCTTACCTCCTCCCAAGAACTCGACACTCCTTTCACCAACACAGACATTAAAACTCTCCTCAGACACCTTCCTCCCAAGGCTCCTGGCGCCTCTGGCCTAAACCATATTATCCTAAAACACCTTCCTGACTCTATCATTACTGCCTACACAAACCTCCTCAATGCCTCCCTGGCCTCTGGATACTTCACTTCCCTCTTCAAAGCTGCTACTGCTATCCTCCTTCCTAAACCCAAAAAAGACCACTCTGATCCTAGAAACTATCACCCTATCAGCCTCCTCGAAACTTTAGGAAAACTCTTTGAAAAACTCATCAACCATCGCCTTCGCAAATACCTGGAACACAACTCTCTACTTTCTGATAGTCAGATTGGCTTCAGAACACACAGATCCACACAAGATGCCATTAACATCATTCTCAACTACATCCACATAAACACAGAACAAAGAAACAGGACAGCCCTGGTTGCAAAAGACGTTGAAAAAGCTTTTGACACTCTGGCACCTAGGGCTCAAATACAAACTCTGCACTAACTTCAACCTGCCACTCACTACTCGTAAACTCCTCTGCAACTTCCTAGACGGCCGTACCATGAGAATCAAATTCCAGGGCTGTTACTCTGACTACTTCACACTAAATGCTGGAGTTCTCCAGGGATCTGTCCTCTCCCCTACCCTCTACATTTTATACACTAACGACATTCCAACACCTGTATACCAAAACTCCATCACACTAGCCTATGCAGACGACATTACACAACTTATCACTCATGCCAATATAGATACACTCACACACAAAACACAAAATGAGGTCGACAGGATAGCCATCTGGGAACAAAAATGGAGGATCAAAACCAATGCAGCTTAATCCAGCATTACATATTTTAACTATAGAAAACGTGATCCTCCATTACCTGTCGAGCTCAGAACAGCTGACACCCGCACTTACATCCCCATCACACAATCTGTCACTGTCCTTGGCGTTAATCTTGACTACCTTCTACGCTTACATGGACACATTCACTCAAGACATGCAATAGCTAGTAAGGCCCTTGTGGGCCTCTACAAGCTGAAACATGCCTCTCAACGCACCAAACGACACTTCTACAAATCCCTAATACGTTCTCTGATAACTTACTCTCCTCTAGCCTTCTCTCTTGCAGCAAAAACAAACTTACTTAAACTGCAGCGTGTCCAGAACAAGGCGCTGCGCTGGGTGCTTGATGTCAGATGGGAGGACTTCGCCACATGTGAGTCTCTACATGCCCAGTTAGACATCCCTGCGCTGAATCTGTACTGGAAGACGCTCAGTGACAGACAGATTGACAAACTTGAGACACGACATGACTACTGGACCTCTCTCCTTGACGAAGACATTCGCAGACCCTCAAACCAACACAACCTTTTCTACTCCTTGCATGATCCTGCTCCTAACCTTATTTACAAATAACCTTGGATTCTCCGAGAGGTACCTTCAATGACAGGTACCATTCTCTGACCCACATTCGCCTTACCCTTTGGGTTAAGACATGGCTCAGTTCTACACTCCTCTCTAGCGCTAAACGTTGCATGTCCCTTTCTTCCCGCTCACCCCACCGGAGTCCCAACAGAAGAGCCTGAATTTCTCTCCTCAATATCTGTCCCACGATCGCCTTCGCTGCTGGGTTAAGCTCTGGCTCTATTTCTACGACTAAGAACACTCCTCACCAGCACTATTCTTCGTCTGTCCCGTCTTCCCCGCTCATCCCATTTGGGATCTTACCTGAACTTTCGTTCGTTCGTTCGTACCTTTGGTTAGTAGACGCGTCATCGCAAGATTGGGACCCGTGCCAGGACTATGGTCTTGGCGAACATTATACATACATACCTCTGGTTAGTGTGACTTTGTAAATGGTCCAAGTCGGACCGAAACGTCGTCGTAAGCTTCTCTCTTTTATGTGCGGGTTATTTGTGTATCTGAAGATAGTCGTCCACAAGCGGTAAGTCTCGTTCTCAGCAACTTAGTGGCAATATTGCTTCCCTGCTAAATATCACCACTACCAAGAGCAAAGTAGAGGAATGAATGGCCTCATTTACTAGTAGCAGTAACATGTGAATAAGACTGATTCTGCAGTACACGTGACCACATTTCGAGGTGCAGGCGCCTACTACCTTTTACGAGAGGGAGTACCGTGACCTGGCAGGCAACGCTTTCGGCTCACTCACTGAGTGTCCGTGGTTCGATCCCGGCCAGGTGGAAAAACTGGGCGTGTTTCTTTACACCTGCTGTCCCGTTCACCTAGTAAGCAAGATGATACCTGGGAGTTAGTCGAGTGGTGTGGGTCGTATCCCGGAGGACAAGGTTGAGGGAACTTAATGAAAATAAGACAGACAGTCCTCGATGACACACTGACTTTCTTTGGTTATCCTAGGTGGCTAACCCTCCGGGGTTAAAAATCCATACAAAACTTATCTCCCTGACTTTATCTAGTATGTTAGGGAAACATGAAACAAGCTTTTGACAAAAAACCTGTTTGTTTAATAAGGAAGAGAAAGTGTTGTTCCAGGAGCCTGTACCTGGTCTCACACTAAAGGCAAGGTTTACTGGCCCTGTGCAGGTGCTGCAGAAAAACTTAAATCTGAGTTATGTCACAAACCTTAAAAGGGTAAAATCTACCGTGCAAATAAGATTAAAAAAATTTTTTCAGTATCCTCTTGCTTAGATAATAAAACTTTTTACTCTACCTAAAGACTCTCTTGCATAAAATCCCAAAGGCTCAAGTAAGACATTCTAACTCTGCTATACTTCAGAATCCTCGACCTTCTGTGTAAGGATTTATGGAAACTCATCTCTCTCTCTCTCTCTCTCTCTCTCTCTCTCTCTCTCTCTCTCTCTCTCTCTTTCATTCTACTTTGATCCATTATCTCTAAATGACCAAACTACCTCAACAAACCCTCATTAGCCCTCTGACTAATACTTTTATTAACTCCACACCTTCTCCTAATTTCCACACTCCGAATTTTCTGAATAATATTTACACCACACATTGCCTTTAGACAGGACATCTCCACTGCCTCCAACCGTCTCCTCGCTGCAGCATTTACAACCCAAGCTTCACACCCATATAAGTGTGTTGGTACTACTATACTTTCATACATTCCCTTCTTTGCCTCCATAGATAACGTTTTTTGTCTCCACAGATACCTCAACGCACCACTCATCTTTTTTCCTTCAACAGTTCTAGGGTTAACCTCATCCTTCATCAACCCATCTGCTGACACTTCAGCTCCCAAATATCTGAAAACATTCACTTCTTCCATATTCCCTCTCTCCAATGTGATATCCAATTTTTCTTTAAATCATTTGATGAATAATGAGAACCTTCAAAACTAGGGATGCCAAGCCCATGATGACACTCTTCAGGTCACTTGTTCTATCTAGGCTGGAATATTGCTGCACACTAACAGCACCTTTCAAGGCAGGTGAAATTGCTGACCTAGAAAATGTACAGAGAACTTTCACGGCGCGCATAACGGAGATAAAACACCTCAATTACTGGGAGCGCTTGAGGTTCCTAAACCTGTATTCCCTGGAACGCAGGCGGGAGAGATACATGATTATATACACCTGGAAAATCCTAGAGGGACTAGTACCGAACTTGCACACGAAAATCACTCCCTACGAAAGCAAAAGACTTGGCAGACGATGCAACATCCCCCCAATGAAAAGCAGGGGTGTCACTAGCACGTTAAGAGACCATACAATAAGTGTCAGGGGCCCGAGACTGTTCAACTGCCTCCCAGCACACATAAGGGGGATTACCAACAGACCCCTGGCAGTCTTCAAGCTGGCACTGAACAAGCACCTAAAGTCGGTTCCTGACCAGCCGGGCTGTGGCTCGTACGTTGGTTTGCGTGCAACCAGCAGCAACAGCCTGGTTGATCAGGCTCTGATCCACCAGGAGGCCTGGTCACAGACCGGGCCGCGGGGGCGTTGACCCCCGGAACTCTCTCCAGGTAAACTCTCCAGACACCATCATCACCTTTCGCTTATCTATGTTAACTTTCAACTTTCTACCTTTACTCACCCTCCCAAACTCGTCAACTAACCTCGTATCTGGCATAGACGGGATGTAAGCCAGAGCACCGTATCTTCCTTTGCAAATGACACACTAATCTGCATGACAGTGTCCTAAATTGTAGACACTGCAAGATTCCAGGCGGACATCAACCAAATCTTTAAACGGGCCGCGGAAAACAATTTGAAAGTCAATAATTCTGATATGGAAACCGTGAGGAAATTAAAACTACATTTGAGTATAAAACAAATTCTCACCACACTATAGAGCAAAAAACTAACGTCGAAGACCTGAGAGTGATCATGTCAGAGGATCTCACCTTCAAGGACCATAACATTGTATCAATCGCATCTGCTAGAAAAATGACAGGATGGATAATGAGAACCTTCAAAACTAGGGAGGCCAAGCCCAGGTCGCTTGTTCTATCTAGGCTGGAATATTGCTGCACACTAACGGCACCTTCCAAGGCAGGTGACATTGCTGACCTAGAAAATGTACAGAGAACCTTCACGGCGCGCATAACGGAGATAAAACACTTCAATTACTGGGAACGCTTGAAGTTCCTAAACCTGTACTCCCTGGAATGCAGGCGGGAGAGATATATGATTATATACACTTGGAAAATCTGAGAAGGATTAATACAAAACTTGCACACGGAAATCACTCCCTATGACAGCAAAAGATTCAACAGACGATGCAACATCCCCACAATGAAAAGCAGGGGCGCCACCAGCACGATAAGAGACAACACAATAAGTGTCAGGGGTCCAAGACTGCTCAACTGCCTCCCAGAATACATAAAGGGAATTACCAATAGACGCCTGGCTGTCTTCAAGAAGGCGCTGGAGAGGCACCTAAAGTCAGTACCTGACCAGCCGGGTTGTGGTTCATACGTCGGGCTGCGTATGGCCAACAGTAACAGCTTGATTGATCAGGCCCTGATCCACCGCGAGGCCTGGTCACAGACCGGGCCTCGGGGACGTTGACCCCCGAAACTTTTTCTACGTATACTCCAGGTTAATTTGGAGGTTACGTGGACCTGCTTCACATGGGCCAGTAGGCCTGCTACAGTGTACCTTCTCTCTTATTGTTTTATGTTCTTATATGCAATTAAATAAATGATCTTGCAACTCGAATGTTACCATACTGAAGAACTTTTGTTTCGTTTTACTAACGTCAGTAAATAACATTTTCCTTTCGTGTTTTAGCAAATCAATTTGAGTAGCTCACTCATTTCCGTGTTGTCACCTGTGTAGAAACCATCTCGTCTAAGTTGGGGCCCAATACAGGATGTTGTTGTCGACTTACTTTTGGCATAAAAGAAATATTTTGGGATTCTTTCAAGTACATATATGGCTCTTAGTACTTCCCACGTTCCTCGACTCCTGTAAGATTCCTATAGCTGAAGTTCGGTGTTTGCTATTTCTTTTATCAATGCCTCCCTTCTTGTTACAGACATATTGGCCTCTTTTAGCTGCTCTGTTATTCTTTGTCTTCGCCTGTATAGGGAGCGCCTTTCTCTTTCTAGTTTACATTTTTCCTTTCTTTACCTTAAAGGAATCTGCCTTGAACATACCTCGAGTGCCACAGAGTTAATGTGTTCTATACAGAGGTTTGGATCCATGTTACTTAGGATATCTTCCCAATTTATATCATTTAAGACCTGGTTGACTTGGTCTTAACCAATTTGACTTGGATTAAACCAATATCCCACCTAGTCACTACAGGTCATATCCACTTAAGGAAGGAGGACATCATCAGACCTATTAGCACAAGCTAGTCAGGTCCAACTCACACCCACCCACACCCACTCATGTATTTATCCAACCTATTTTTAAAACTACAAAACGTCTTAGCTTCTATGACGGTACTCGGGAGTTTGTTCCACTCATCCACAACTCTATTACCAAGCCAGTACTTTCCTATATCCTTCCTGAATCTGATTTTTTTTCCATCTTAAAATCATTGCTGCGAGTCCTGTGTATGCTAGATATTTTTAGCACGCTATTTACATTCCTTTTATTTATTCCTGTTTTCCATTTATACACCTGAATCATATCCTCCCTAATTCTATGCCTTTCTAGAGAGTGCAGATTCAGGGCCCTCAATCTATCCTTATAGGGAAGATTTCTGATACATGGAATCAGCTTTGTCATCCTCCTTTGTTTATTTTCCTGTACATTTACATCCATTCTGTAATAAAGTGACCAGAACTGAGCAGCATAATCTTAATGAGGTCTAACCAAAGATGTACAGAGTTGAAGAACAGCCTGAGGACTCCTATTATTTATGCTCCTTGAAATGAAGCCAAGAATTCAGTTCGCTTTATTGCAAGCACTTATGCACTGTTGTCATGGTTGTAGATTATTGCTAACCAGAACTCCCAGATCTTTTTCGCAATCAGTAATATTAAGATCTTAATTATTTACTTTATATGTGGCATGGTTATTTTCTTGTCCAATGTTTAAAACTTTGCATTTGTCTATATTAAACTGCAGCTGCCACTTCTCCGACCACTGCATTAGTCTGTTTAAATCATCCTGGAGTACTCTAATATTCTCATTAGAATGAATTAGGTGACCTGTTTTGGCGTCATCAGCAAACTTAATGTCGCTCATCAATGTCGTTTATATAATTTGTGAACAACAAAGGACCCAGCACTGACCCCTGTGCAACACCACTCGTGATGCACCCCCAAACTGATTTCTCCCCATTGATGTAAACTTTCTGCTGCCTATCTGTCAACGACGCCTCTACCCAGGAAAAAAATTCTCCTCCTATTCCATGTGCCTTAATTTTCCACACCCTAGGATGTGGAACTCTATCGAAAGCCTTACTGAAGTCCATATACAAAATATCGTATTGATTATCATGATCTACCTTCTCAAATATCTTGGAGAAAAAAGTTAGTAAATTCGTAAAGCAGGAACGCCCCTTTGTAAAACTGTGCTGAGATTCATTAATCAATATACGCCATTCAAGATAGCCACGGATAGCCTCGGCAATTATTGATTCCATAAATTTTCCCACTATGGAGGTAAGGCTTACTAGTCTATAGTTCGAACCTGAGGACCTGTCTCCTGCTTTGTAAATAGGTATTTCATTTGCCATTTTCCACTTGTCTGGCATCATTCCAGTTTGTAGTGATGTGTTGAAAAGGTTTACTAAGTTCCTCTCTACATTCCTTTAAAACCCTTGCTAACATTTAATCAAGGCCTTGGGATTTAATCATTTTTAATTTCCTTATTTGTCTGAGGACCATGTCACTAGTTATCCTAATCGTGCATAGTTTATCGTCCTGTTGGACATAATTTATTATTTCTGGAATTTTGCTAGTATCTTCCTGCATAAAAACTGAGAGGAAATAAGAGTTAAAAATTTCACACATTTCCTTATCACTGTCAGTGATTTGACCAGAGTTTCACTTGAGTGGGCCAATCTTGTCCCTAATCTTACTTCTATTTACCTGAAAGAAACCTTTTGGGTTAGTCATCGAATCCCTTGCCTCATTAGCCTTATAATCTTTTTTAGCTTTTTTTTTATTCCCCTTTCCCCCCCCCTCTTGTACTGAATACTTTGATTTCTTAACTGCCCATCCCTCCTTTTGATACCCTGATATATGCCTCTCTTTTGACCAATGATATCTAATTTCCCAACTTGGAACATTAGTTGTCTGGGCAGCTAGAACTATGCTCTGAAAAATGCCATAATTGTGACCAACACCACCTACCTGAACCATAGTTGTCATTCCAATTTAACCCACCCAGGTAATTTCTCAGTCACATGAAGTCGGCCATGCGGAAGTCTGGGACAGAGATTTGATTGCAGTTATTTGGGTAATTCCATGATATATTGAAACTAAGTGATTTGTGATCACTTTCCCCAAGCTCATCATTAACCTCAAGATTAATAATTAGTGATTCCTTGTTGGCAAGAACTAAATCAAATAGATTATTTCCTCTAGTTGATTCTGTTACAAACTATTTTAAAAAGCAATCCTGAATCTTACCAAGAAAGTCACTAGATTTAAGATTTTCTGTCATATTGTTCCATTCAATTTGTCTAAAGTGAAAATTTCCTATTAAGATGACATTTTCATATAATAATAATAATAATAATAATAATAATAATAATAATAATAATAATAATAATAATATCTATATGTACTACAAGTACATGTACAAGGTATACAGGCTTAGCTGACATCAGTGACGTACTACTATATAGAAAGCCACTTGTTATGCTGAGCATTTCAGGCAAATTAGGTCAATTTTGTCCCAGGATGCGACTCACAACAGTCGACTAACACCCAGGTACCCATTTTAAACTGATGGGTGAACAGGGATAGGGACAGCAGATATCTTATGGAAACACATCCTTAATATTTTCCAGCCGTACCGGTGGAGATTTGAACTCCGAACCTCAGTGTGTGAGCTGAGTGCGCTAGCGATCGAGCTACGGGGCACCTTCTAAACTCCTTATGATTTTCGTCCCATAGCAGCTTACTGAACTCCCTATCAAGATTTGAGGGCATATAAATCACACCCATAATTAATTTATCATGACCCTTAAAAAACTGGAGCCAAAGAGATTCTGTGTTGATTCCTCTAAACTTATATCTTGTCTAACAAAACAATTTAAATTATCACTGACATTCACCGCCACTCCACGACCCTTCCTGTTGACCCTATTAGTGTGGAATAGTTTACAACCTTGTATGTTGCATTCAGAAGGCATTTCTCTATCTTTCAGGTTGAACCAGGTCTCTGTTATATCAAAAATATATATATTACCTATACATGCAGGTAATCTTAGCTCATCTATCTTATATCTTAGACTCCTACTATTAGTAGAGTAAAACTTAAGGGAGCTAGTCACTCTCTGCCCTCTACTGTCTCTCTTTGTTGATCAAATTGCTTTGCCTATATCAGCAACTTTATTTTAAATGTTGTCTATAAACATATCCCTGAGGTATCCTGGTAATATCTACTGTTTGCAACCCATGTATTGCAGCTTTATTGTTTCCCACACACACCCATACCTCTATAGTCTATCGGTTTAAAGTCCTTGACAAACCATACCACAGGCGGGGTAAGAACCTACGATCAGAGAGTCCCTAAACTCAAGACCGAGGCCATTGCTGACAAGTCAGCAATGGCCTAAATCGAGTTGGCTAATGTAACCACTCCAGGCCCTGAGAGATGTACCCCATCCCTTGCATACATGTCATGTTTGCCATTTAATTTGTCCCAGTTAGCAATGAATGGGATTGCAAATTCTTTGCAGTACCTGTCTAGCCAGCAATTTACACCAATTGAACTAGACATCCATTCATTTCCAACTCCCCTTCTAGGCAAGATGCTACATATGATTTTGACCTCTCCCTTAGACCTAATTACATCTATGGCTTACTTGTACTTATCCAGCAGTTCTACTCTCCTGCCCTTCCCGATATCACTTCCACCAGCACTAACACAGATGATGGGCTTGTTCCCATTACCTGACATAATATCCGACATGTTGACTATGTCATCAACACCAGCTCCTGGGAAGCACACTCTCTGTCTAACGTTCCTATTTCTGTTACAGAAAGCACTGTCCAAATATTTTACCTGTGACTCACCCTCAACCAGAATGTTCTTACATTGATTAGCAGGGGAGTTAATGGTACCTTTAACCTCACTAACCACTGAAGTACAGTCATCCTGGAGAACAGAGAATCGATTTCCTACCTTCAGATCTTCTTTATTAAGCTTCCTTATCTCGATACTTCTTCCTTTAGTAGAGACCACATTCCAGTTGAAGCGGTTGCCACTCTTCAGTTCACTGCTGGTAACCTTTATCTCCACACCGACTCCACTCTTCTCACATTCACTCCCAAACCCATCTATGCGAATTTTCAGCCTCCTATTTTCCTCTTGGAGAAGTAGAACCTCCTCCTTCAATACTTTAACCTGAGATTCCAAAACACTACAACAAATCTTTGTGCTCTTTAACGCTGCACACTAATCCCCCAGACAGCAAGAACAGGATGACTTTTCGTGACCACGGGGACGTTGCTCCTCGGGATACCCTCAAGGTAGACGCTAGAAAATTAAAGGTCATAGAAAATAGTGGATGGCCCCAAGATGTTAACGCGGATATTGATATCAACCTGTTGAGTGCTGAGCTTACCCAGGATCAACAGACAACACTATGTGGGGGAGCTAATAATGTTTACCTTGTCAGATATAGTACTGACAAACAGAGACTGTGACATCTTTCACTGTCGTATATCTCCTGGTGGAAATGTAGGATCTGACCATATCCCTGTTATAATACAACTACAAACTTCTCCATTTAGAATACCTGTAACTCCTAAACCCAATCTTAACACCCTAGGATTTGACCCCTTCAGGGCATATCTGGGTGACGATGAAATTGTGTCATTGGAAAATCTACCTTCCAGTGCAATTGATGATGCAATCAGGTCCCTGCACAATCGAATAATTGAAGCTACCAATGCAACTTGCCAATTAGCTTCCACAAAGATATACCAACAATATAAACCTACTAGAGAAATTAGAGACACTTTAAGAAATTATCAAGCAGAATGTCGAAGGCATCTTCAAACGCGACAACCACCAGCAGCTACACTGCACCGATTAAGGCACGAATTAATTAACATGATTAGTCAACACAAACGAGACATATGGAAATTTCTAGTTCTTCAAGCTAATCAATATAAACGTGAACCAGCAAAATTTTGGAGTAAGATCCGACAACTTTTAGGGGCAAAGCACAAGGTTCCTAACTACCTAGTTCATACCTTCACTGATGAGGATGATGAAGATGTTGAAATTAAACTTGACGATCCACAGGACCAGGCTAATTTGATGGGTGATGTATGGGAGAAAATTCTCTCCCACAATAACAGTCGTCAATTTAATAATAATCATTATCAGTTAGTAAATGAATGGAGAGAAGAGAACTTGGATGATCTACAACCACTACCTTCCATCGATACTTCAACTCTTGAAGATACCCACCCGCTTACTAGACCTATTACATTACTAGAGATAAGTCAGGTTATTGGAAGAATGAGAAATAGAGCCCCTGGCCTCTCTGGAATAACAATGAAACAAATAAAGTACCTACCTAGAAATTGCAAACAGTCCTTGGTAAATATCTTTAATGCCATCTTGGCCTCAGGACATTTTCCAGTTGTTTTTAAGACTGCTAGGATGATCTTTCTTGCTAAGCCCAATAAAGACATCCACCAACCTGGGAACTATAGACCTATATCTTTACTTGAAGTCACTGGAAAAGTTCTTGAGAAGGTCATTTCCAACAGATTGAACTACTATATGGAGTTTAATCACTTGTTTACTGAAAAACAATTTGGCTTTAGAACACATAGAGGTACCAATCATGCAATAAATGTTATTTTTGACACTGTAGCAAGTCTAAAACATCAGGGCAATCTTGCCTTAATTGCCACCAGAGATGTTCATAAAGCTTTTGATAGCTTATGGCATGATGGCCTTATATACAAACTCATTGACCTACCAGACCATAACTGGACTTTTCTCAGAGTAATTTATAATTTCTTAACTCAAAGAAAAATCATTCCCACCTTTCATGGCAAGTCGACAGAACCTTTTATACCGACGGCTGGTGTCCCACAAGGTTCTTGTCTCAGTCCACTTCTGTTTAACATTTATGTGAATGACCTTCCTCAACCAGAGTTTAATGACACAATTGTGACACAGTTTGCAGATGATGTTATTCATGTCGTCTCATCAACTCCAGTAACAGGAAAATACAAGTATGAGAGAGTCATAGAAAAAATGAATATTGAACTTCGTCGAACATCTAATTGGGAGAAGAAATGGAGAATTACGACTAATCCTGACAAGGTCCTTGTTAGCACGATATGATGTTTTGCATCAACCATCGAAGATAAAGGGGGTATCTCCATCAGAGGTACACCTGTAGCCATTAGAAACCCTAACAAGATCTTGGGATATGAAATAGACAGGCTGCTCCACTCAACATCTCATGTAACTAAAAAGATCAACACAGCCAAAGCCGGTCTTAGCAGACTCTTTCGATTCAATCAAGCCCCTCAACATGTCAAAAAACATCTGTATAAAATGATAATAAGACCTATACTCGAATACCCTTGTGTCCCAATGTCATTAACAACAAAGACCAACATGCTACGGTTACAAAGGGTCCAGAATAGAGCTCTTCGCTTTATTACCGATACCAGGAGGAGAGACAGAGTTAAAATGGCAGATTTACACACACAACAAGATATTACTGCCATAAATGTACGCCTTGACACCCTAAAAAAGAAACAACTTTATACAATGCAAGAACTATACATGCCAGATAGAGAACATCCTATACAAGTGATAAATACCACCGATTATACCATCAATACTCCTCCTCACAGGACTCAAAGAATGACTCTCCCACAGAGGGTTCGTCGTTTTATTCATAAAGATGATTACCCTCGACCCATGATATTGAGCAACTTACCTGATGAAGAAGATTGGATACCACCAGAACCCTTCTATGTATACTGAGAAAATCATCGCCCCCAATTAGGGAGACATCTTAAATAACTTTCTAATGTAAAATTATGCTATTGACTATTGTTGGACACCACCAATAAGAAGCTATGGTCACGAACTTATAAACTGGCCAGAAAATTATTGCCTTTCTTGTCGTATAAATATCCGTTGTGCAATCGCGAAAAAAAAAAAAGCAATTGCAACTTGTATAACTACTACCAATTCAGAGTCATGTACTTATATATCTGTTATATCTATGTGACTCTGATGGGTTAGTATTATACCCCTTAAAGAATATCTTATTAATTCACATACACTTTTTAAATTGCACCAAAGTGGTTGGGCCACTTACCTTTTATATCCTACCTCATCCCCCCCCCCTCCCACCCTTTTCCAATATTTCCATCCTTACCCATCCTTCTTCCTTACCCATCTCACCAAAGTTCTGGTCATCAGAACGAAACCTTGTCAAGTCTTTTTGCAACCCAGAAAAACAAGTGGAGCTATCTACGAAAACATTCAACATATTCAAAAGGTATAGTGTATGGGGCTTTGTTAGACCTGTGGAACAGAATTGTCCTCAAAGATCCCAGATATTAATTATGGACAAGGTACATTATAGTGGAAAAAACTGAACATGTTGTCAGAAGACAGGGAAACTTACGAACCCCTTAATAAGAATCCTTTGGACCAGGTTAATAATAAGTTTAATAAACAACTTAGAAGTTTACTGAGAAGCTATGAAGAACTGATTAACAGTAATCAGCTGCGTCGAAGAAACTGCCTTATATGTATGGTTTGATTCAAACCTGTAAGCTCTAATTTTGAGTGAGACTTATTAGCTTGGTTGGGGTCGGCGAAATACATCCTTTCAAAAGATTTGGTAAAAATATTAACTCCAGCACTTGGCAACATCTCTGAAGCCCACGTATGAAACATACAGTATATTAACATGTATAATGATATTACACTCGTGTGTTTTGACGTCATGGTGTTATTCACTCGAGTCCTTGTTCTTAACCTGTTATCTTATCTGGAAGAAGAATTAGACGAGTTCCTCATGCCATTCGATAACAACACTAGTATTGAGTTGACTAAGTTGTGTGTAGTTGATTACAAGTTTGAAGGGAAATATTATTCTCAAGGGCAGGAATAGCTATGGGAAATCCATTGTCCCCTCTATTAAGCATTCTGTATATGCAGTTTTTTAAGACTAAGTTGTTGAAAGATATCCTGCCCCGTGAAGAAGCTAAGTGGTTCAGATATATAGATGATATCTTGTGTCTTCGGCCGAAAGATATGGACCTGAACACATTTTTACTGAGACTTGATGCTCTTGTCCCGTCTATTACATTTACTATGGAGAAAGAAGTGGACGTTAAACATCCATTCTTAGATGTTCTGATCCATCGTGCTGACAGGATGTTTAAGTTTACAGTATATAAGAAGGCTACTAATGTTTACTCATATATCCATTGCCACTCTAATCACGAAACGAGTAAGAGGGAGTGTCTTGTGCACTATATTTTTGAGAGCTTACCGAGTGTGCAGCTCAAAGTTCTAGACGAATATTTAGGAAAATCTTCGATACTGCTACAAAACTGTTTTCCGGTGGACCGTGACTTGGTGGGAAAGCTCATGCTTCACATGCTGAAGTCCGGGTTTAATTCACGGTAATGGTGGAAATACTGAGCGTGTTTCCTTACACCGGTTGTCCATGTTCACCCACCAGTAAAATTGGGTACCTGGGTGTTAGTGGACTGGTGTGGGTCGCATCCCGGGACAAAACTGACCTAATTTGCCCGAAATGCTCAGCATAACAAGAGGATTTCTTTACAGTAGTGTGCCACTGATGTCAACTAGAAGAAAGTGAACAAGGGAACTCAGATCAGGTGGCAGAACTTGGGAACGAGACAGAACCAATAAATATAGGTAGTCAGAACATTTGCAGTTACTATGCTAAAAGTATGTGCCTATATGGCAGAGATTGTTGGAATAAACACACCAGAAAATGTGCGAACATGTTGAGGAAGGGAAAGTGTCATTTCAACAAAGACTGCAGCAGGTACTTCCATCCAGTAATGTGTAAAGCTTCAACGCAGTCCAGAGAATGTTATGACCTGACCTGCCCAGATCATCATGTAAAAGGAACGCGGCGCTACAGAGTTAGCAGAGAAAGGGAAAATGAACAGCATTCTTTTTTAGACAAGAGAAAAGATCGAAACAAAGGAAGAGACAAACAGGGGGAATGGTACAGAGAGGACAGGTGAGCAGTAAAATGGGGCATACCAAACCAGGCATCAGCCCGTCAAGGCCAAATAAGCAAACAAGCGCGAAGCCAGTACTGGAGAAACCAGGGGAGTGTACACCAGGGGACATACCAGGTAGTACACCACCAGTGGTACTAATGAAACACAAAGCCAGACAAAACATCCCACTTGGTGATTGCTTCATGTCTGCAAATATACAGGGTTTGAAATCAAATAAAAATGACAAAGTTAGTTATGTCAGTGGACTCCTGACAGAAGCGAATACCATGTTCGGAACATTTACAAAAACACATACAAGGGATGTTTTGGATGGAGAGATAAAGATAGAAAACTACAACATGTATAGATGTGATAGAATCAATAGGTCACAGGGAGGAGTAGGAATCTATGTAAAGGATACTTTCTGTTGTACAGAAGTGCTGAATTCTACGAATGATAGAGTAGAAATTCTAGGCATTAAAGTTGAAAATAGGAATTTGGATATTATCCTAGTATACAAACTACCATCGGCAACTGCTGAGGAATTCACAGATCAGTTAAGTAAGTAAGATAGATAGCTATCTCGATTGGCTAGAAAGTTCTACACCAAATATTTTACTCCTTGGAGATTTTAATCTCCCTCATGTAAAATGGAAGATGGGACAACGTAATGTTATACCAGAAATATTTGCGGGACGCACCCTGGCTCAACAGGCACATACCAGGGAACTAATGAGGTTTTGTGAAAAGTACTCTTTAAACCAACAGGTAATTGATCCCACTAGAAATGAAAATACTCTGGATTTGATATTCACAAACAATGAGGAACTGATCAGAGACATAACAGTTTCCAAAACTATTTACTCTGATCATAACATCATAGAGGTTCAAACTAGTATTAACTCAGGGGTAGGAAACTGCATCACTAAAGTTACAGACGGGATGTTCAGTAAGTTTAATTTTAACAACCACAGAATTAACTGGGGAAAAATAAACCAAGAGCTACAGACATACCCTGGGAATCAGACATGAGCGACCTAAATCCCCACCTAGAGAAGATGAATACAGAAGCATACAAAGTATGTATTAAACATGTACCATTGAGGAAACCCAGAGGAAGATCAGATATATAGAGAGAGAGCGTAGGAGATGGTACAAAAGAAGAAAACGGGTTACTGAACTGCTTAAAAACACAAACATGCTACAACAGAGGAAAGATAAACTTAGCAGAGTGATCACTGAATTAGAGCAAAACTTAGGATGTCATACCTCACAGAAGAAGTACAAACGGAACAAAAGGCCATACAGGATATTGCAAGAAACCCAAAATATTTTTATTCCTACGCAAAATCTAAGCTAAGAACTACCTGTAGAATTGGACCACTACTGAGAGGAGATTCGTATACTGACGATGAACAGGAAATGAGCGAAATCCTAGAAGAACAGTATGAGTCGGTGTTCAGCAACCCACTAAATGACAGCAAGGTAGAAAATGCAGAAATATTTTTCACTCCAGAAGAAGGCCGAGCAGACCAACTAACTGACATTAGTACAAATCCCATAGATTTCGAAAAAGAAATGGAAAACATGCCCACTCACTCAGCACCTGGACCAGATTCATGGAATGCTCTGTTTATAAAGAAGTGCAAAGTACCACTAGCACGAGCCCTCTGTAGGTGAAATACCGGAGGTCTTAAAGAGTGCAGACATAGCTCCTTTGCACAAAAGAGGTACTAGAGCACTAGCTAAAAATTACAGACCAGTAGCCCTAACCTCTCACATCATAAAAATCTTCGAAAGAGTGATGAGACGGCAGGTTGCAAATTTCATGGAGCAGCACAACCAACATAACCTGAACCAGCATGGTTTTAGAGCAGGACGATCATGTCTGTCACAGCTGCTGAACCATTATGACAGAATTACGGAGGCACTGGAAGACGACCAAAACGCAGATGTGATTTACACAGATTTTGCAAAGGCGTTTGACAAATGCGATCATGGAGTGATAGCGCACAAAATGAGGGTCATGGGCATTACGGGGAAGGTAGGCAGATGGATTTTCGGTTTTCTAACACACACAACACAAAAAGTAGTAGTGAACAGGGCAAGATCCAGCATCAGCGAGGTAAAAAAGCTCAGTGCCCCAAGGCACTGTCCTGGCATCTGCTTTTCCTCATCCTCATAGCAGACATAGACAAAAGCACCCGGCACACTTTTGTATCATCATTTGCAGATGACACTAAAATAAGCATGAAAGTCAGTACGGTAGAGGACACTGAAAAAGTACAGGAAGACATAAACAGGGTTTTCCAGTGGGCAGTGGAAAACAACATGATGTTCAATGGTGATTAGTTCCAGCTGCTTAGTTATGGAAAGAATGAAGAACTCAAAAGGAACACTATATACAAAACTCAAGAGGGTCACCAAATAGAACGTAAGGAACACGTAAAAGACCTATGAATAATTATGTCAGTGGACCTTTCTTTTAAAGACCATAACAAGACAAAGATCACGACAGCCAGGAAGATGACTGGGTGGGTATTGAGAACTTTCAAAACAAGGGAAACAATGCCGATGGTGACACTTCAAATCGCTAGTGCTCCCTCACTTAGAATATTGCTCGGTGCTGACGGCCTCGTTCAGGGCAGGAGAAATATCGGAGCTGGAACAAATACAGAGATCGTTTAAGGCTCACATTGAGCCAGTAAAGCACCTAAACTACTGGGAACGCCTGCAAGTCTTGATCATGTAATCATTGGAACGGAGGGGAGAGAGGTACATGATAATATATACCTGGAAGGTACTCGAGGGCTTGGTCCCAAATCTTCACACTGCCACAACAACATAATGGAGTGAGAGATATGGGAGGAAGTGTAAAATAAACCCAGTGAGGAGCAGGGGTGCAGTGGGCACAATAAGGGAACACTGTATCAACATCCTGGGTCCCAGACTTTTCAACATCTTACCAGAAGATATCACAAACACTGCTGGAACAAGTGTTGAAGCCTTCAAGAGGAAACTAGACAAGTATCTTCACCAGGTGCCAGATCAACCAGGCTCTGATGGATATGTGAGGCAGCGGGCCTCCAGCAGCAACAGCCTGGTTGACCAGGCGAGCACCAGACGAGCCTGGCCCATGGCTGGGCTCAGAGTAGATATAATCTCGAATTTCTTCAAAGGTATATCAAAGGTAACTATGGTCTGTATACCTTGTACATAATGATGATATTATTATTATTATTATTATTATTATTATTATTATTATTATTATTATTATTATTATTATTATCCTAAGGAGTTTGTAGAAAGTCTTTGCTCAAGAGTTGAGTGGGATAGTAAACTATAGATGTTTCCCACTGGATAAACTATAGATGTTTCCCACTGGATAAACTATAGATGTTTCCCACTGGATAAACTATAGATGTTTCCCACTGGATAAACTACAGATGTCTCCTACTGGATAAACTATAGATGTTTCCCACTGGATAAACTATAGATGTCTCCCACTGGATAAATTATAGATGTCTCCCACTGGATAAACTATAGATGTCTCCCACTGGATAAACTATAGATGTTTCCCACTGGATAAACTATAGATGTCTCCCACTGGATAAATTATAGATGTCTCCCACTGGATAAACTATAGATGTCTCCCACTGGATAAACTATAGATGTCTCCCACTGGATAAATTATAGATGTCTTCCACTGGATAAATTATAGATGTCTCCCACTGGATAAATTATACATGTCTCCCACTGGATAAATTATAGATGTCTCCCACTGGATAAATTATAGATGTCTCCCACTGGATAAATTATAGATGTCTCCCACTGGATAAATTATAGATGTCTCCCACTGGATAAATTATAGATGTCTCCCACTGGATAAATTATAGATGTCTCCCACTGGATAAATTATAGATGTCTCCCACTGGATAAATTATAGATGTCTCCCACTGGATAAATTATAGATGTCTCCCACTGGATAAATTATAGATGTCTCCCACTGGATAAATTATAGATGTCTCCCACTGGATAAATTATAGATGTCTCCCACTGGATAAACTATAGATGTCTCCCACTGGATAAACTATAGATGTCTCCCACTGGATAAACTATAGATGTCTCCCACTGGATAAACTATAGATGTCTCCCACTGGATAAACTATAGATGTCTCCCACTGGATAAACTATAGATGTCTCCCACTGGATAAACTATAGATGTCTCCCACTGGATAAACTATAGATGTCTCCCACTGGATAAACTATAGATGTCTCCCACTGGATAAACTATAGATGTCTCCCACTGGATAAACTATAGATGTCTCCCACTGGATAAACTATAGATGTCTCCCACTGGATAAACTATAGATGTTTCCCACTGGATAAACTATAGATGTTTCCCACTGGATAAACTATAGATGTCTCCCACTGGATAAACTATAGATGTCTCCCACTGGATAAACTATAGATGTTTCCCACTGGATAAACTATAGATGTCTCCCACTGGATAAACTATAGATGTCTCCCACTGGATAAACTATAGATGTCTCCCACTGGATAAACTATAGATGTTTCCCACTGGATAAACTATAGATGTCTCCCACTGGATAAACTATAGATGTCTCCCACTGGATAAACTATAGATGTCTCCCACTGGATAAACTATAGATGTCTCCCACTGGATAAACTATAGATGTCTCCCACTGGATAAACTATAGATGTCTCCCACTGGATAAACTATAGATGTCTCCCACTGGATAAACTATAGATGTCTCCCACTGGATAAACTATAGATGTCTCCCACTGGATAAACTATAGATGTCTCCCACTGGATAAACTATAGATGTCTCCCACTGGATAAACTATAGATGTTTCCCACTGGATAAACTATAGATGTTTCCCACTGGATAAACTATAGATGTCTCCCACTGGATAAACTATAGATGTTTCCCACTGGATAAACTATAGATGTTTCCCACTGGATAAACTATAGATGTTTCCCACTGGATAAACTATAGATGTCTCCCACTGGATAAACTATAGATGTTTCCCACTGGATAAACTATAGATGTCTCCCACTGGATAAACTATAGATGTCTCCCACTGGATAAACTATAGATGTCTCCCACTGGATAAACTATAGATGTCTCCCACTGGATAAACTATAGATGTTTCCCACTGGATAAACTATAGATGTTTCCCACTGGATAAACTATAGATGTCTCCCACTGGATAAACTATAGATGTTTCCCACTGGATAAACTATAGATGTCTCCCACTGGATAAACTATAGATGTTTCCCACTGGATAAACTATAGATGTTTCCCACTGGATAAACTATAGATGTCTCCCACTGGATAAACTATAGATGTCTCCCACTGGATAAACTATAGATGTCTCCCACTGGATAAACTATAGATGTCTCCCACTGGATAAACTATAGATGTCTCCCACTGGATAAACTATAGATGTCTCCCACTGGATAAACTATAGATGTCTCCCACTGGATAAACTATAGATGTCTCCCACTGGATAAACTATAGATGTCTCCCACTGGATAAACTATAGATGTCTCCCACTGGATAAACTATAGATGTTTCCCACTGGATAAACTATAGATGTTTCCCACTGGATAAACTATAGATGTTTCCCACTGGATAAACTATAGATGTCTCCCACTGGATAAACTATAGATGTTTCCCACTGGATAAACTATAGATGTCTCCCACTGGATAAACTATAGATGTTTCCCACTGGATAAACTATAGATGTTTCCCACTGGATAAACTATAGATGTCTCCCACTGGATAAACTATAGATGTCTCCCACTGGATAAACTATAGATGTTTCCCACTGGATAAACTATAGATGTCTCCCACTGGATAAACTATAGATGTTTCCCACTGGATAAACTATAGATGTCTCCCACTGGATAAACTATAGATGTCTCCCACTGGATAAACTATAGATGTTTCCCACTGGATAAACTATAGATGTCTCCCACTGGATAAACTATAGATGTCTCCCACTGGATAAACTATAGATGTTTCCCACTGGATAAACTATAGATGTCTCCCACTGGATAAACTATAGATGTTTCCCACTGGATAAACTATAGATGTCTCCCACTGGATAAACTATAGATGTCTCCCACTGGATAAACTATAGATGTTTCCCACTGGATAAACTATAGATGTCTCCCACTGGATAAACTATAGATGTTTCCCACTGGATAAACTATAGATGTCTCCCACTGGATAAACTATAGATGTTTCCCACTGGATAAACTATAGATGTCTCCCACTGGATAAACTATAGATGTCTCCCACTGGATAAACTATAGATGTTTCCCACTGGATAAACTATAGATGTCTCCCACTGGATAAACTATAGATGTTTCCCACTGGATAAACTATAGATGTCTCCCACTGGATAAACTATAGATGTCTCCCACTGGATAAACTATAGATGTCTCCCACTGGATAAACTATAGATGTCTCCCACTGGATAAACTATAGATGTCTCCCACTGGATAAACTATAGATGTTTCCCACTGGATAAACTATAGATGTCTCCCACTGGATAAACTATAGATGTTTCCCACTGGATAAACTGTAGATGTCTCCCACTGGATAAACTATAGATGTCTCCCACTGGATAAACTATACATGTCTCCCGCTGGATAAACTATAGTCTCCCACTGGATAAATTATAGGTTTCTCCCACTGGATAAACTATAGATGTCTCCCACTGGATAAACCATAGATGTCTCCCACTGGATAAACTATAGATGTCTCCCACTGGATAAACTATAGATGTTTTCCACTGGATAAACTATAGATGTCTCCCACTGGATAAACTATAGATGTATCCCACTTGATAAACTATACATGTCTCCCACTGGATAAACTATAGATGTCTCCCACTGGATAAACTATAAATGTCTCCCACCGGATAAACTATTTATGTCTCCCATTGGATAAACTATAGATGTCTCCCACTGGATAAACTAAAGATGTCTCCCACTGGAAAAACTATTCATGCCTCCCACTGGATAAACTACAGATGTCTCCCACTGGATAAACTACAGATGTCTCCCACTGGATAAACTATTCATGTCTCCCACTGGATAAACTACAGATGTCTCCCACTGGATAAACTATTCGTCTCCCACTGGATAAACTACAGATGTCTCCCACTGGATAAACTATTCATGTCTCCCACTGGATAAACTATTCATGTCTCCCTTGTGTTTTAAGCGAGTCAACTATAGACTTTTTTTTCAACATTACAGAATTTTCCTAAGACAGTTACCAAATATATCTTTATTCAGAACTTATAAAATTTTATGTCTCATTAAAGTCTGGCCGATTTTTTGATAAGTGTTATGGCAGTAATGTTATGTTCATTATCATTACCACATTATCAGTGCTTGTGGGCTGGCCATCTACCGCTGCAGTGCTCTGCCTTCATTCACTTTTCTGGCACTTGGCACTGTTCTGCTGGAAATAAATGGTATAAAATACCGACACAATGGCAATATAAAAACAAATGCAGTATAATGTGATCCTTTATTGACTACGTTTCGCCCACACAGTGGGCTTTTTCAAGTCACAAACAGAACTACCTGGGGTGGAAGGAACGCGAGTATTTATAGTCCGGCTGAGGTCAGGTGAAGAATGCTGCATATGATGATGTACCGAGTGGGGTTATAGAGTCTAAAAACTTGGGTAGCTTGGAAAGGAGATTGGATAAGTTTGTGAGCAGACCTTCTACAGTGTTCTTATGTGGGATAGCGATGAAGAAGTTTCTTGGCAAGTGGTTCAGCTATGTTATAGAAGCCACTATTCTGGTTGAAGTTGTCGGATATAGAAATAAGTGATGATTCCAGGATTCTTCGGTATTGAGTGTTGTCTTCTGTGGCGATAAGTCTTGAGTTTCTGTAGTTTATCAAGTGGTTGTGTGAATTACGGTGTTGTACGCAGGCATTCCTTGTGTCGTCAGACCTGCTTGCGTATTGGTGTTCTGAAATACGTGTTTGGAGGTCCTTTGATGTTTCGCCCACGTATAACTTGTTGCAGCCATTACAAGGGATTATGTATACCCCTGCAGAGGATGGAGGCTTGTCCTGCCTACTACTGGTGATGTCCACTATCCTCGTCACTTCATCAGAGACTGCAGACGGCGAGCATTAAACATCTTCAACACACCCAGAGAAGACACTGCCGAGAAGAGATACATAGTCCTTCCCACCTACTCCATTGCCAAACATGTTTCCAACATCTTTGCCAAAACATCATTCCAAGTATCTACCTCCACAACCACGACCATCAAGGACATCACCAGTAGTAGGCAGGACAAGCCTCCATCCTCTGCAGGGGTATACATAATCCCTTGTAATGGCTGCAACAAGTTATACGTGGGCGAAACATCAAGGGACCTCCAAACACGTATTTCAGAACACCAATACGCAAGCAGGTCTGACGACACAAGGAATGCCTGCGTACAACACCGTAATTCACACAACCACTTGATAAACTACAGAAACTCAAGACTTATCGCCACAGAAGACAACACTCAATACCGAAGAATCCTGGAATCATCACTTATTTCTATATCCGACAACTTCAACCAGAATAGTGGCTTCTATAACATAGCTGAACCACTTGCCAAGAAACTTCTTCATCGCTATCCCACATAAGAACACTGTAGAAGGTCTGCTCACAAACTTATCCAATCTCCTTTCCAAGCTACCCAAGTTTTTAGACTCTATAACCCCACTCGGTACATCATCATATGCAGCATTCTTCACCTGACCTCAGCCGGACTATAAATACTCGCGTTCCTTCCACCCCAGGTAGTTCTGTTTGTGACTTGAAAAACGTAGTCAATGAAGGATCACATTATACTGCATTTGTTTTTATATTGCCACTGTTCTGCTGCCTGGCATCACATACCTCAGTCGAGCTAGAAATCGTTCCATTGAACGAATCTGCGTGAACTTCGTAATTATTTCTGCAACACTGCAAGATTGTCAAGATTGCAACACAAAAGGCCTAGAACTATCATTCATCTCCCTCTGTAATTGTTCTTCATCTTGTATCTGTTGTTAACGATAACACTGATCAACAGTCATAATGCTTCCGAGACCAGAGTAACAATTTCCAACTAATTTTAGGTCAATGATAAAGAATATCAATGTTAAAATTGTTAGCCCTAGTTTTCAGTATAGACCTACGTGTCACAACAGGTTCCAACACCTACGTGTCACAACAGGTTCCAACACCTACGTGTCACAACAGGTTCCAACACCTACGTGTCACAACAGGTTCCAACACCTACGTGTCACAACAGGTTCCAACACCTACGTGTCACAACAGGTTCCAACACCTACGTGTCACAACAGGTTCCAACACCTACGTGTCACAACAGGTTCCAACACCTACGTGTCACAACAGGTTCCAACACCTACGTGTCACAACAGGTTCCAACACCTACGTATCACAACAGGTTCCAACACCTACGTGTCACAACAGGTTCCAACACCTACGTGTCACAACAGGTTCCAACACCTACGTGTCACAACAGGTTCCAACACCTACGTGTCACAACAGGTTCCAACACCTACGTGTCACAACAGGTTCCAACACCTACGTGTCACAACAGGTTCCAACACCTACGTGTCACAACAGGTTCCAACACCTACGTGTCACAACAGGTTCCAACACCTACGTGTCACAACAGGTTCCAACACCTACGTGTCACAACAGGTTCCAACACCAACGTGTCACAACATGTTCCAACAGGTTTGTGGCAGTGTTACCACACTCACAGTCTCACTGATCTTCAATATTGTTCCAGCAGTCATAGAAGGTGGTTATGATGTGCAAGTTTATATTTTGAGGTGAACGGCAGGTGATTTTCTTTGTCAAACACTTTTTAAACTTAAAATAAATATTCAATGAGCTTGCTATTGATATGCATATGAAGCATATACACCACATATACACCACATATACACCACATATACACCACATATGAAAGAAACATATGAGAATATAAAACATGTGTTGCAATGTATGAAATATGACCAACATCAATGGCAGCTCTGTGATAACTTGAAGGTTGTTGCTCTTGTGATGGGCTTGCAGGGCAGATACACCAAGTGCTGCTGCTTTCTATGTGACTGAGACAGCCGTGCAAGAGGTTCCCACTACATCAGGAGAGACTGGTCACCTCGTCAGTCACTGGAGTCTGGCATGTAAAATATTCAACATCCACCTCTCATTGAACCAAGCAAAATTTTGCTACCAACATAAAACTTGGGCTCATGAAAAACTTTGTAAAAGCTATGGACAAATCCGGTCAGGGATTCAAGTATTTAACATCAAAATTCCCCTCACTGGGCGACGCTAAGATAAGTGAGGGAGACGTCAATGGTCCTCAGATTCGAGAGCTTCTTAAAGATGGTGACTTTGAATCAGACTTTCATGGGGAGGAGAAAGCTGCTTGGGAAGCTTTCGAGTTAGTGGCGAAGTGATTTCTGGGAAACAGAAGGGAAGGCAACTATGAAAAATTGGTGGAAAACCTCATCAAGGCTTACAAGAACATGGAATGTAATATGTCACTTAAGATCCACTTTTTGGACTCACATTTAGACTTTTTTCCAGCGAACTGTGAGGCAGTTAGTGACGAACATGGTGAAAAGTTCCACCAAGATACAGTGGACCCCCGCATAACGATCACCTCCGAATGCGACCAATTATGTAAGTGTATTTATGTAAGTGTGTTTGTACGTGTATGTTTGTGGGTCTGAAATGGACTAATCTACTTCACAATATTCCTTATGGGAACAAATTCGGTCAGTACTGGCACCTGAACATACTTCTGGAGTGAAAAAATATCGTTAACCGGGGGTCCACTGTATTTCAACCATGGAGAATGGCACCAGGGCAAATGGGGCACAAGAATGCTTGCAGACTTTTGCTGGACATTGACAATAGATCATTCTTCAGTCCACTATAACCATCAAGCAAAAACGCTGAGAGTAGGTACGGCAGGGAGTAGGTACGGCAGAGAGTAGGTGCGGCAGGGAGTAGGTATGGCAGAGAGTAGGTACAGCAGAGAGTAGGTACGGCAGGGAGTAGGTACGGAAGGGAGTAGGTACGGCAGGGAGTAGGTACGGCAGGGAGTAGGTACGGCAGAGAGTAGGTACGGCAAAGAGTAGGTACGGTAGAGAGTATGTACGGCAGAGAGTATGTACAGCAGAGAGTAGGTACGGCAGGGAGTAGGTACGGCAGGGAGTAGGTACGGCAGAGAGTAGGTACGTCAAAGAGTAGGTACGGCAGAGAGTATGTACAGCAGAGATTAGATACGGCAGGGAGTAGGTACGGCAGAGAGTAGGTGCGGCAGAGTAGGTACGGGAGACAGTAGGTACGGCAGTGTAGGTACAGCAGATAATAGGTACGGCAGAGTAGGTACAGCAGACAGTAGGTACGGCAGATAGTAGGAGCGGCAGAGTAGGTACGGCAGATAGTATGTACGGCAGATAGTAGGTACGACAGATAGTAGATACGACAGATAGTAGGTACGGCAGAGTAGGTACGGCAGAGAGTAGGTACGGCAGAGTAGGTACGGCAGAGAGTAGGTACGGCAGAGAGTAGGTACGGCAGAGAGTAGGTACGGCAGAGAGTAGGTACGGCAGGGTAGGTACGGCAGAGAGTAGGTACGGCAGAGAGTAGGTACGGCAGAGAGTAGGTACGGCAGAGAGTAGGTACGGCAGAGAGTAGGTACGGCAGGGAGTAGGTACGGCAGAGAGTAGGTACGGCAGGGAGTAGGTGCGAATTAGAGTTTCAAACATACTAACACATATTGAACGTTATAATAAAATAATCAAATATTACATGTCTCGTGATAATTAGATTCAGGACATGAAAATACATAAGAATTAACTAATCTCATTTAAGAAGCATAGAATTTTTCAAGAATTGTTGACCAGTGTAATTGCACATAAACAGTAGACCATCGATTACAATGGTATCCTTTAAAAAGTTTTCTCCGTTACACTATTATCAAATTGCGGTATATTTTCATTTTACACTTCGTAAAATTTAATTTAAGCGGTTCTGCGTCTCGGTGTGGAAAAATTTCAGCTCTGTCAGCTGGACGGCGGGATGTTTCCCGGTGTGTAGTAAGAGATGGACAGTCTGCCTGTGGGTCAAGCCAATGTCTTTTATGGCGTAAGTTTATTCAGGTATACACAAATACAGTTACTTAGATTATCATACTTAGTAGCATACGTGTAGAGAACCTGGGATAACCCAAAAAAAGTCAGACAAAGTGACTTATTTCCATTGGGGTCCTTTGGAGGTCCTAGTTTGCTACCCTGCCACAAGTGCTTTGCATATACGCATGTACGGTCCTGTGCAGTACCCATCATTGTCTGTGAATCGGGTTTTGGTCTTTTCATTGCTATACATTACATCTGCTAAGGAACCATGGCACCCCCGTGGCCTGGTGGCTAAAGCTCTTGCTTCACACGGCGAGGGTCTGGGTTCGATTCGCGGCAAAGGTAGAAACATTGGGCGTGTTTCTTTACACCGGTTGTCTATGTTCACCATCAGTTAAATGGGTACCTGGGTGTTAGTGTACTGGTGTGGGTAGCATCCTGGGACAAAACTGACGTAATTTGCCCGAAATGCTGTGTGTGTGTGTACTCACCTAGTTGAGGTTGCAGGGGTCGAGTTCAAGCTCCTGGCCCCGCCTCTTCACTGGTCGCTACTAGGTCATTCTCCCTGAACCTTGAGCTCTATCATACCTCTGCTTAAAGCTATGTATGGATCCTGCCTCCACTACATCGCTTCCCAAACTATTCCACTTCCTGACTACTCTGTGGTTGAAGAAATACTTCCTAACATCCCTGTGATTCATCTGTGTCTTCAACTTCCAACTGTGTCCCCTTGTTACTGTGTCCAATCTCTGGAACATCCTGTCTTTGTCCACCTTGTCAATTCCTCTCAGTATTTTGTATGTCGTTATTATGTCCCCCCTATCTCTCCTGTCCTCCAGTGTCGTCAGGTTGATTTCCCTTAACCTCTCCTCATAGGACATACCGCTTAGCTCTGGGACTAGTCTTGTTGCAAACCTTTGCACTTTCCCTAGTTTCTTTACGTGCTTGGCTAGGTGTGGGTTCCAAACTGGTGCCGCATACTCCAATATGGGCCTAACATACACGGTGTACAGGGTCCTGAACGATTTCTTATTAAGATGTCGGAATGATGTTCTGAGGTTTGCTAGGCGCCCATATGCTGCAGCAGTTATTTGGTTGATGTGCGCTTCAGGAGATGTGCCTGGTGTTATACTCACCCCAAGATCTTTTTCCTTGAGTGAGGTTTGTAGTCTCTGGCCCCCTAGAATGTACTCCGTCTGCGGTCTTCTTTGCCCTTCCCCAATCTTCACGACTTTGCACTTGGTGGGGTTGAACTCCAGGAGCCAATTGCTGGACCAGGTCTGCAGCGTGTCCAGATCCCTTCGTAGTTCTGCCTGGTCTTCGATCGAACTAACTGTTCTCATCAACTTCACGTCATCTGCAAACAGGGACAATTTGGAGTCTATTCCTTCCGTCATGTCGTTCACAAATACCAGAAACAGCACTGGTCCTAGGACTGACTCCTGTGGGACCCCGCTGGTCACAGGTGCCCACTCTGACACCTCGCCACGTACCATGACTCGCTGTTGTCTTCCTGACAAGTATTCCCTGATCCATTGTAGTGCCTTCCCTGTTATCTCTGTTTGGTCCTCCAGTTTTTGCACTAATCTCTTGAGTGGAACTGTGTCAAACGCCTTCTTGCAGTCCAAGAAAATGCAATCCACCCATCCCTCTCTCTCTTGTCTTACTGCTGTCACCATGTCATAGAACTCCAGTAGGTAAATTAGACACATGTGCAACTCTTGGGTATCTTTATTGAGGAAACGTTTCGCCACACAGTGGCTTCATCAGTCCATACGAGGGATAAACTTGAACAGGAGGAGAATGAGGTAATCAGTCCCTCAACCTTGAGGGACTGATTACCTGAATCCAAATTGGCTGCTGTTGATGAGATCATTCCTTTCTCGGTGTTCCACCACTCTTCTGAAAATCTTCTCCATGACTTTGCATACTATGCATGTCAGTGACACTGGTCTGTAGTTTAGTGCTTCATGTCTGTCTCCTTTTTTAAAGATTGGGACTACATTTGCTGTCTTTCATGCCTCAAGCAATCTCCCTGTTTCGATAGATGTATTGAATATTGTTGTTAGGGGTACACATAGCGCCCTTGCTCGCTCTCTCAGGACTCATGGAGAGATGTTATCCAGCCCCATTGCCTTTGAGGTATCTAGCTCACTCAGAAGTCTCTTCACTTCTTCCTCGGTTGTGTGTACTGTGTCCAGCACTTGGTGGTGTGCCCCACCTCTCCGTCTTTCTGGAGCCCCTTCTGTCTCCTCTGTGAACACTTCTTTTAATCTCTTGTTGAGTTCCTCACATACTTCACGGTCATTACTTGTTCTTTCTCCTCCTTCCTTCCTTAGCCTGATTACCTGGTCCTTGACTGTTGTTTTCCTCCTGATGTGGCTGTATAACAGTTTCGGGTCAGATTTGGCTTTCGCTGCTATGTCGTTTTCATATTGTCGTTGGGCCTCCCTTCTTATCTGTGCATATTCATTTCTGGCTCTACGACTGCTCTCCTTATTCTCCTGGGTCCTTTGCCTTCTATATTTCTTCCATTCCCTAGCACACTTGGTTTTTGCCTCCCTGCACAATTGGGTGAACCATGGGCTCATCCGTCATCTCATTAACTGACTTCCCTGCCAGTTCTCTGTCCCACTGAACCCCGTGCAGGAAGTTCCTCATTCCCGTGTAGTCCCCTTTCTTGTAGTTTGGCTTCATTCATCCTGGCCTTCCTGCTTCCCCCTCCACTTGTAGCTCTACTGTGTATTTGAAGCTTAAAACCACATGATTGCTGGCCCCAAGGAGTCTTTCATATGTGATGTCCTCAATATCTTCACTACTCAAGGTGAATACTAAGTCCAGTCTTGCTGGTTCATCTTTTCCTCTCTCTCTTGTAGTGTCCCTTACGTGTTGGTACATGAAGTTTTTCAGTATCACCTCCATCATCTTAGCCCTCCATGTATCTTGGCCCCCATGTGGCTCCAAGTTCTCCCAGTCAATCTCCTTGTGGTTAAAGCCACCCATGATCAGGAGCTTTGCCCTACATGCATGAGCTCTTCTGGCCACTACATCCAGTGTGTCAATCATCACTCTATTGCTCTCGTCATACTCTTGCCTTGGCCTCCTGCTGTTTTGTGGTAGGTTATACATCACTGCAATTACCACCTTGGGACCTCCAGAGTGAAGCGTTCCCACTTTGTAATCACTTGCTTCTCCGCTGTCACCTCTCTCCAGCTCATCAAAAATTCATTGGTTTTTGATCAGCAGTGCCACTCCTCCACCCCCCCTGTTCCCTCTGTCTTTCCTCAGGATCTGGTATCCCGTTGGAAAGATGGCATCTGTTATCATACCTGTAAGCTTGGTTTCTGTGAGAGCTATGATGTCCGGTGATGCCTCTTTTACTCTTTCGTGCCACTCCTCCCACTTATTTCTTATTCCATCAGTGTTTGTGTACCATACCTTTAGTTTCCTTTCCAATACTGTGGTTTGGGGGGCCTGTGAGGGTGGGAGACCTGGTAGCATACTGTGGGATTCTATAGCTGGGTGTTGGGTGGAAGCTGTGGGTATGGATTGTAGTTTGTGTTGGGATGGTGTGATAGGTTGTGGGGTTCTGAGGATAGTTGTGCTTGCCCTTGCTGCTCTGTTCTGCTCTGATTGACCTCTGCTGATTCCTTCCTTATCTCCTTTCCTAGCTCCTTTTGCATTTTTGTCCTCTCCCTCAGCTGCTGTCGTTCTGTTTGTGTTCTGTCTCTGTCTAGGAACACCCTCTTGTACTCCTCCGAGTATTTCAACCGTGGTTTCTCTTGGAGGGTCCTGTTCTGCACTGTTTCTGTCCTGAGAATCAGCTTGATGGGTCGTTTTCTCCCCTTCAAGTACCCCCCTATTCTCTGAAAATTTACAATCTCGTCCATGTCTTCTCCACTTATTTCCGTGATGATTTTCTCAATCTCCTTTCTTTCTGCCTGCCGTCTTTCAGTGTGTGTCCTTTCCTCTCTCTCCTGAAGCCCATGGATAAACACTGATTTTGCCCTTTCCTCCTCCCATTGCCTCTCCCTCTGTGACTCGGGTTCCTGTCTGTACGTGGTCATTTTCTCCCTTGATTTTTCCAGTGGCTCTTGGTAGCATGGTTGTGCCTCTGCATTCGACCTATCACCCTCTCTGCCTGCACGTAGCTGCTCTTCCCTTCCAGTCCTTGGCCATTCTTGGCAGGCTGTTATGACCTTAGCATAATTCATATCTCCTTCCTTCCTGTTCAGCCTCTCAGCTTCACATGCTGTGTCTTCTCTGGTCACTGCCCATGTAACTTGCCTCAACCTGTTTACCTCATCTTCTAGGACCCTTATCCTGGCTACTGCAGTTTCGACATGTGCCTCCCAATTCTTCTTCTCCTTCTCCAAACTCTTTTCCAATTTCACAGAAAACCCTTTCTCCATTTTTTCAGAAAGCTCTCCTAATTTTCTCTCCCACTCCTTTTCCATCCTCTTCCACTGCTGTGTGTGTGTGCATGTGTGCGTGTGTGTGTGTGTGTGTGTGTGTGTGTTTGTGTGTGTGTGTGTGTGTTTGTGTGTGTTTCTGTGTGTGTGTGTGCGTGTGTGTGTGTGTACTCACCTATTTGTACTCACCTTTTTGTGGTTGCAGGGGTCGAGTCTTAGCTCCTGGCCCTGCCTCTTCGCTGATTGCTACTAGATCCTCTCTCTCCCTGCTCCATGAGCTTTATCATACCTCATCTTAGAACTATGTATGGTTCCTGCCTCCACTACTTCACTTGCCAGACTGTTTCACTGCCTGACAAGTCTATGACTGAACAAATACTTCCTGTATATTACACTGTATTCGACGTTCGTCAAAACCATTTGTCATGCCCTCTCTACCAGTGAACTGGAATTCGGAGTGTAGCAGTTCTGGGGCCCCATTTCTGTTTATTGTTAGTTCAACCTGCTTATCACATGGCAAGTGACATCACTTTAACTCACCTACCAGTGCCGGTGTTGTTTTGAATGACTTGATTTGTACCATGTGGAAAATTACATTTACCTGGATGAATCTCATTAGATACATACAAGCATACAAGTAAATGGTAACAAAGATAATTATTATTTATCAAAGTTACAGAGACAAGTAGGAATTTTTAGGACACCTAGGTCGCAAAAAATGTCCCCCTTCGATACCTACCATAATATATCTCTCCACAAGTTGCTCTAGACCTACATTATTTGCAAATGAAATGTACATCACCAGGAATTCTGGTAAAATTTAATATAAATTTGTGGACTGTATATTAAAATTAATAAATGATTGTATATACACAATTATATAACAGAAGGAGAATTTATACTCATAACACTCACCAATTAGTCTGGAGGTTACTGTGTGTCATGTACAGAACCCCCCTCTAACTAAATTTATGATAATAATACTGGCCAGAATTACAAACATAATTTAGATAGTTTATCTGAGGTTCCTGGAGCTGTCCTGTACAACGGTTTAATGCTCAAATTATGTAGGAATGCACATCCAACAATTTCGGCTCCTATTTGAGAGGTTTTAAGCCCAATATAATCCCTAGAGCTACGAAAATTATGCACCTTACATTAACGTGCTTGTAACACATTCAAAAAACAATGGCATCTCCTCCTGCTCCCCAGCGCAGGCACAGAGCTTCCCTCTCCATTCTCTTTTTCATTTACAAATTAATTTTTATTAAATACAATGTATTTCAGTAATTTTCATAAAAAATACGCTGGATTTTTCGGAAAATACATTATTTTCCACATACCATTTCCACTCTCGTATTCTTTTGATAATCTTGTACATATCGTATATATTTATTTGTGAAGAATACACGGGTAAATTAATCAACCCCTGCTTGTGTGTCTTGTCCTTCCACTGCCCTGATGAATTCTTTCTTAGCTTGCTGACTGACTTTTTAGGTTATCCTAGGTAATTTACACACATGTTACCTTGTATGATAATTTGTGTAACTATACCTGTTTCTATGACCTGTGTACCTGTACCTATATTAACTTACTTATGACCAGGTGCTACAGGCCATCAGATTAGCAACTGTGTTCATAATACTACCATTTAGTGTAATGTATAGTGGTGCAATGTATAGTGTAATATAGTGTTAGAGAGTAGTGGACCCCCGGTTAACGATATTTCTTCACTCCAGAAGTATGTTCAGGTGCCAGTACTGACCGAATTTGTTCCCATAAGAAATATTGTGAAGTAGATTATTCTATTTCAGACCCCCAAACATACACGTACAAATGCACTTACATAAATTCACTTACATAATTTGTCACATTGGGAGGTAATCGTTATGCGGGGGTCCACTGTACTTGGTCAGCATCACTAGGTGCAACACATAGTATAACAGTACAAGTGGTGTGAAGGAATCCCCTCCTCATGAAAAGAGAAAAATAAATACCAAAATCAGATAAAATTCTTTAATATAAACAAAAATCTTAAAATATGAAACAAACATAAAATCGTCCTAACTGAAGCTAATGATGGAAAAAAAATAATGAAAAGGGATAATATGTACCGAAAGGTGTTCAGAGTCTGCCGGTGTTATAACAAGGCGCACAAGACAGAGTAAGGTCACAGGTGGTTGTGATTGTTATTAAGTCCAGCTCCAGAAGGTTACATACCTATGACGGTGCACAGCTAGCAGCTTAAGTACCCGAGTTAGCTGCCGGCATTGGTAGTCAACTTGAAATCGGCAACAGAGTATAAAGAACAAGGCAAATTCCTCAATATGTTGTTGACATAGTAGCTTTGTCTTGGTCGTAGGGAAAAACTAGTTTTGAAGTGAGGCTTTTGGCCTGTACAGTAGTAGTGTAACAAGAGAGTTCTTGTGATGCAGGAGTGGAAATCTAAAGCAAAGGTGAAGGAACACCAGACTTTCCAAGATGAGGACTTTGACGAGACGGTGGACCTGCACAGCAGAGTTCTCGCAAAGTAGTAAACGAGCGAACCATAGGAGAAGGAACAATAGTTCCCAAGATTCCAAATTCTTCAGTTTCTGATCTATAATAGATTTAATAATTATTAGATTGTGCTGGTCGTCTGGCTGCTGGTGGGTGACCCAAACCATCCAGCATGGCTGAGAAGAAAACAAAAGGAAAATACGAACCGGACAAAAAGTCATTCACATGATAGGCTGAAGGCCTTTAAAAGAAATAGTGATGACTAAATATGTATTACCTTAAAAATGGAAATTCCTAACAAGAGTACAAGTCTTATCAATTAAGTTAAGAAAAAGCTAAACATGAAATGAGAAATCAAGAGTGGATTCCATACTAACAAACTTGACGAGACAGGAAAGTCAAGTCACTCTACTCCTCCAGCAAGGGTTACTTGTTGACTCTCACCCGGCGGATGAGTTGGGGGGGGGGGGTAAAAGTAACTACTCACATATCCTCTTCTGATCAGGCATATTACCAGTCATACTTCCTCCACCAGTCATTCAGTCTTCCACTCTTCTTTAATGAACCTTTCCCTCACAAGTGGTGAGTTAGTAAGATTTAGGCATTCATGGTTTTTTTTTCTCGTGGTGCAGGAGTCATCTGGAGGTGTTTGCTGGTTATGTTACTGCTGGAACTGTGTCAGTTCTGCCTCCCATCCTGACGGAGCTCCACCTGGCTGTGGTGAGTGATAACCAGGCTCTCGATCTCCTGCCACAACTAAGTGCTTCTGTATCCTCCACACTACATAAACTTGAGTACCTAGGTGAGTGTTTTATTGTGTTTTATGTCTTACTGTGTGTGTGGTGTTGCAATTGATGGTGCTAATTGTGAAGCGTGTGTTCTGTCTCCATGCGATAGTGTTTTGACTGTTGCTGGCGTATGTTTGTGGTGGTGCTATGGATGTGCAACACCACTAGCACTGGTGGTTATGCTAGTCAATATGACTCACGAAATCGTAATGACACGATTGCAAACAAACCATACCACGGACGAGGTTAGAACCCGCGATCAGAATAAAAAAAACTCCAGGCCTGGGCCAGCTGGCTACAGTAAGATTGATCCGACTAGATAGAGTCGTCTGTTAAATCTTGTATTTGTGGTTACAGTGGTGCCTATGGTAACCTTCCTATGGTGTAGAAATATACCTAGTTGGATGAATCTTATTGTAGCCAGCTGGTCCAGTGGCTAACGCGTCGGTCTGAAGTTTTATGATTCTTTGATCGTGGGTTCTAACCCCCACCCGTGGTATGGTTTGATTATGCTAGTGTTTGTGATCGTGCTCGTAGAAGTGCTATTGGCGATGGTAGTGCAGATGCTTGTGGTAATGCTTTGGAGTGACAACCACTAGCAATGGTCCTGCTAGTGGTCTAAGTCGTTCCAAATCTTGACCATTCTATGTCTAAAGAAATATTCACTAATTTCCCTATGAATCATTTACGTTTTAAACTTCTAGCTGTGACCTGGTGTATGTATCTGAGTTCCGCCTGGCAATCACTCTTCCTGTCCACCCTTTCCACCATGTCCATCTTGTTCACCTTGTTCATCTGTTCACTCTGATAAATTAGACACATGTGCAACTCTTGGGTATCTTTATTGAGGAAACGTTTCGCCACACAGTGGCTTCATCAGTCCATACAAAGGAGAATCTTGAAGAACAGGAGGAGAATGAGGTAATCAGTCCCTCAACCTTGAGTCAGTGTGGTCAGTCCATCAATCTTGAATAGAATACGGCATACGTGCGGAGAAGGAGCTTATAAACCGTTGGTAGGAGAGGTGCAGCAGTCATAGGCGGTGTCACATTTGTTCAATGTGGAAGTAGGTCGTGCCCAAGAATTAGGCAAGCGAAGAATTCCCAAGTATTAAGATCCCAAGAAGTTGCAGTGTCTGACAGGATTGTAGATGAATGGTTCAGAGAACCGACATGTTGATAAATTAGAAACGTTTCCTCAATAAAGATACCCAAGAGTTGCACATGTGTCTAATTTATCAACATGTCGGTTCTCTGAACCATTCATCTACAAATCTGTTCACTCTGTCCACCCTATTTATACTGTTCACCCTCTCCACCTAGTCCACCCCATCTACCCTGTTCACCTGCATACCCTGTCCACACTGTCCATCTTGGAATCCCGTTCACCCTATTCACCCCGTCCACCTTGTCAACGCTGTAAATTCTTTCCATCTGTCTGCCCAGTACACAGTGACCACCCTATCCTCCCTGTCTACTCTGACCATCCTGTCTACCCCGTCCACGCCATCCATCCTATCCACCCTATTACCTTGGGCACTCTGTTCACTCTGTCCTCCATGTTTACTCTCTTCACCCTGTCCTTTCCTTCCATCCTGCTCCTCAGTATCAGAGTGAACTCCTGGAATGACGAAGGCAGAAATCTCCTTCGCTTTATCTGTTAAAGGTACTTGGTAGTATCTGTTACGGAGATATGTCTTAGAAAAGAAAGGGGTCATAGCCACAAAGTAGTCTATATTTTTCATTCATGGAAGAGGGTAAGCATCCGGTACTGTGATCTCATTTAACCTGCAGAAGTTAGTACATATTCGGAATCCTCCATAAGATTTGTTAAGAAGGGAGCAGCGGTGAAGCCCTCGGGCTGAACGATTCTTCCGCCAATCCACGTGCTTGCAGACTCGCTACTTCCTGCTGTAGTAGTTCCTGTTTTTCAGAATTAGCTTCGTAAGGAGAAAGTGTAATAGGTTTAGCAATTCCTTCGTCCACAACATGACAACCGAGGTTGCACAATGTTGGAACATCCGGAAATATGTCGAGATAGGTTTGCAGATGGGTAGTTACCACTTGGTCTTCTGTAAGTCCCGACATTATTGGGGCAGGATCCTGGAGGATAACTGAGTTAGGAAGCCTTATTTGATCCTCTGGTACTATGCACAAGGAATCAGAGGCAACAGGGTCAGAGACAGGACAAAGTCATTACTGGAACCTTAGGTGACTCAAACAATAGTGTAATTTCATTAATGTCGAAGGCCTTACCCGAGCTGGGTTTACCCAGAGGTGCTACTGCATAAACCTCTCTTTTAAGATGTGACTTCTGTTTTATGTTGTTTTGAACGGTTTTTAGGTCGGCCTTAACCATCTCACGTGCCACGTGCAGTGTTGATGATGGATAGTAAGGCGTCTTGCAGGCGTCTTCTCCCAACCACCCTTCCTTCAGCACATGTAGTGGACCCCTCATATTTTGCCCAAAAATCATCTCACATGGACTGTATCCTCTTGATACCTTCTCAGTTCCTCGCATTGCAGACAACAACACAGGAAGCGATTCATTCCAGTCTGTAGGTAAATGCATGCAATACGTACGCTTCATAGTTTTTAAGGTTTGGTAAAACTTCAGACATTGGCTGATAGGCCGTGAATGGGACAGAGGATGATAGGCCGTGATCAATTTTTGCATTAATTCTTAGCTGATTAAATCTTTTCCGAATGCTTTTACCGTGAAATTAGTACCCTGGTCACTATGACTAAGTCATGGAATGCATCAGTGAGAAATAAACTTAATGAGGGTTTTAAGTATGACCTTAGTTTTAATACAACGCCTAGGTACTGCCTCAGGATACCTAGTAATTTTAACTATAATGGAAAAGATGTATTAATTACCTGACTTGACCTTAAGTATGGGACCACACAGTTGATGATCACAAAGTGGTGTGGGCTTAATGTAGTGTACGTGTTTACTCACTTGCTGGCACAACAGGATCAGATGTAATTTCGTCCCTCTAATAGAAATGCTGTAATATTCTATAAAAGGTTTTAGTAACAACTAAATGTTCTAAGGACGAATTATGAGCTACTGTCAGGACCTGATGTCTACATTTATTTGGTACCACATGTCTATCTGATTTTAATATTTCCCGTACCTCCTTACCTGTAGCTGGACTAAATAGGTGATCGTTCAGGACATATTTAATCAGGTGACTAGAGTTGAATTCAGATATGGCAACTTTAAATTCCCACCGGAATTTGGATCTGCACCGAGCACAGCCGCCTACACAACGAAGTAATTAGCGAAATCATCACTCAAACCAGATGTAAATTCCTGTACCTTCCCATATAATGCTGTATGAACCAGTGTTCGTGTAGCCATCGCAAATCTCGAGCCTGATTTTGGAAACACTCAAAAAACTGCTGTCTCTACCACATCTGCGATGATAATGAGAATCTTCAAAACTAGGGATGCGAAGCGAGTGGTAATTCTTCTCAAATCGCTTGTCCTCTCTAGGCTGGAGTATTGCTGTACAATAATGGTCCCTTTCAAGGCTGGCGAAATTGCAAACATGGGGAATATACAGAAAACTTTTACTGCTCATACAATAATGCTCCTAAATTACTGAGAACGTTTGAAGTCCCTTGACCTGTTCGCCTTAAAATGCTGGCGAGAAAGATACATGAAAATATACACTTTTAAAATCCTAGGGCACTAGTGATTTCATTCGGAAATCACTCCCTACAAAAGCAAAAGACTTGGCAGGTGGTGCAACACCCCCAAGTGAAAAGCAGGAGTGCCAAAAGTACACTGAGAGAAAACAGAATAAGTGTCAGGGGCCCAAGACTGCTCAACTGCTTCCCATCATTTGGAAGAGAGATTACCAGTATACCCGGGCTGTCTGCAACCGGGAGATGGACAGGTATCTAAAGTCTGTACCTGACCAGCCGGGCTGTGGTTCGTATGTCGGTTTTGCGTGCAGCAGGCAGTAACAGCCCGGTTTATAAGGCCCGGATCCACCGTGAGGCCTGGTCATAGACCGGGCCGCGGGGGCGTTGACCCCAAGAACACTCTGTACCTAACCAGCCGGGCTGTGGTTCGTATGTCGGTTTGCGTGCAGTTAGCAGTAACAGCCTGGTTGACCAGGCTCTGATGCACCGTGAGGCCTGGTCATAGACCGGGCCGTGGGGGCGCTAACGTTGTTCCCTGGTGTGTTCATGACTGAGTCGAGCCAACTCAAGCACTAACGTTGTTCCCTGGTGTGTTCATGACTGAGTCGAGCCAACTCAAGCACTAACGTTGTTTCCTGGTGTGTTCATGGCTGAGTCGAGCCAACTCAAGCACTAACGTTGTTCCCTGGTGTGTTCGTGGCTGAGTCGAGCCAACTCAAGCACTAACGTTGTTCCCTGGTGTGTTCATGGCTGAGTCGAGCCAACTCAAGCACTAACGTTGTTCCCTGGTGTGTTCATGACTGAGTCGAGCCAACTCAAGCACTAACGTTGTTCCCTGGTGTGTTCATGACTGAGTCGAGCCAACTCAAGCACTAACGTTGTTCCCTGGTGTGTTCATGGCTGAGTCGAGCCAACTCAAGCACTAACGTTGTTCCCTGGTGTGTTCATGACTGAGTCGAGCCAACTCAAGCACTAACGTTGTTCCCTGGTGTGTTCATGGCTGAGTCGAGCCAACTCAAGCACTAACGTTGTTCCCTGGTGTGTTCATGACTGAGTCGAGCCAACTCAAGCACTAACGTTGTTCCCTGGTGTGTTCATGGCTGAGTCGAGCCAACTCAAGCACTAACGTTGCTCCCTGGTGTGTTCATGGCTGAGTCGAGCCAACTCAAGCGCTAACCTAACTGACTCCCCCCGAGACAACCCCGATTCACTACCTGTTTCCTTAGGTGGATAGTTGTTCTTGTTCTCCGGAGTTTGAGGTCGCTAAGGTTCCGCGAGAGGTCGCTAGGGTTCCGCGAGAGGTCGCTAAGGTTCCTCGAGAGGTCACTAAGGTTCTGCGAGAGGTCGCTAAGGTTCCGCGAGAGGTCGCTAAGGTTCCGCGAGAGGTCGCTAGGGTTCCGCGAGAGGTCGCTAAGGTTCCGCGAGAGGTCGCTAGGGTTCCGCGAGAGGTCGCTAAGGTTCTGCGAGAGGTCGCTAGGGTTCCGCGAGAGGTCGCTAAGGTTCCGCGAGAGGTCGCTAGGGTTCCGCGAGAGGTCGCTAAGGTTCCGCGAGAGGTCGCTAAGGTTCCGCGAGAGGTCGCTAGGGTTCCGCGAGAGGTCGCTAAGGTTCCGCGAGAGGTCGCTAGGGTTCCGCGAGAGGTCGCTAAGGTTCCTCGAGAGGTCACTAAGGTTCCGCGAGAGGTCGCTAAGGTTCCGCGAGAGGTCGCTAAGGTTCCGCGAGAGGTCGCTAAGGTTCCGCGAGAGGTCGCTAAGGTTCCGCGAGAGGTCGCTAGGGTTCCACGAGAGGTCGCTAAGGTTCCTCGAGAGGTCGCTAGGGTTCCGCGAGAGGTCGCTAGGGTTCCGCAAGAGGTCGCTAGGGTTCCGCGAGAGGTCGCTAGGGTTCCACGAGAGGTCGCTAGGGTTCCACGAGAGGTTGCTAGGGTTCCGCGAGAGGTCGCTAGGGTTCCGCGAGAGGTCGTTAGGGTTCGGGTTCCGCGAGAGGTCGCTAGGGTTCCGCGAGAGGTTGCTAGGATTCCGCGAGAGGTCGCTAGGGTTCCACGAGAGGCCACTACGTTTCCACGAGAGGTCGCTAGGTTTCCGCGAGAGGTCGCTAGGTTTCCGCGAGAGGTCGCTAGGGTTCTGTGAGAGGTTGGTAGGGTTCCGCGAGAGGTCGCCAGGTTTCCGCGAGATGTTGCTAGGTTTCCGCGAGAGGTCGCTAGGTTTCCGCGAGAGGTCGCTAGGGGTTCACAGAGCAACAGTGATAAATAGGCTAATCACTTATAAAAGTATTATTAAGTCATTCTTGAGGTTAATAATATATTCGTAATTTTACTATAAATGTACGGCATATTCTTGGAAAATTCTTGGGTATTAAAATAAAATCTCCAACCTCTTATATCTTTTAAAAATATAATAATGATAGAGAATATATTTAGCGATGTTTACACAGCACCAGTGTAAAACCGCCTTTAGTGTCCAGTGGACAAAGAGTTTCCAGGAGCAGACAGTTCGGGAGGGAAGAAAGTCCGTTTAGCAGGTGAGAAGGCAGAGTGTATGACATGGGAAGAGTAGCCAAGACGGGAAAATGAATTACGAAGAGTGCAGATTTCTGATTGAAGGAACTGAGGATCACACATGCGGAGAGCACGGAGAAAGAGGGAGATTAGAACACTTCTTGACAGGGGAAGCATGATAAGAAGAGTAGTGAATGTACATGCCACTGTGCATAGGCTTGTGGTACACGGATAAAGCAAAATTTGTGTTTGAGCAGTGTACATGAACATCAAGGAAAGGAAGCAAGGAATTAGATTCCCATTCAGCTTTAAACTTAATGGAAGGGGCAAGGTTATTAGAGGCATCAAAAAATGGTTGGAAGAGACTTGAGTCATGAGGCCACAGAGCAAAGATGTCATCTACACAGCGGAGCCAGAGTGAAGGTCGTACATCACTAGTAAGAAGAACTGTATCGAAGTATTCCATGTAAAGATTAACAAGGGAGCAAAGATGTCATCTACACAGCGGAGCCAGAGTGAAGGTCGTACATCACTAGTAAGAAGAACTGTATCGAAGTATTCCATGTAAAGATTAACAAGGACAGGAGACAGAGAAGAGCCCATAGCGACACCGAAGGTTTAAGAATATTATTTACCTTGGATGGTATTGTCATGGCTACGATGTTATGATTATTATTATTTTTATAGTCAAAATTAAGCGCTAAACCATCAGGGTCAACGATGTTCTGATGTTGGTGTTTTGTAAGCTACTGTGATGCTGATAATGTTGTCATGCAGATGATGTTGGTATAATGTTCAAGAAGTCGATGCGATGTTTATGATTTTACTTGTTATTCATGATGTTAGATTGATGTCATTGATATTGAAATCGGTCCTGAGGTTCACTATGATGGTGAGGTCAGGATAGTGAGTTATTCGCAGTTAGGGACTTCACGATGTCAATGTGATGCTCCAGGTGCCAGTGTAATGTTCATGGTGTTGGTGTGGTGATATACATGTTGGGTGGTGACAGTATGGTGTATCGTTACAGTATGATGTTTATGATGTTAGTATGAGTGTGATGAGAGACATGCTGGTAGTGACACTCTTGTGCATCACAAATCACTGAATGGGTGGGGCTTCAACCCATGGTGAGTCCTGAAACTCACAGGCCAGTATGTTAACCACTAGGCCAGCTGGCTCTAATGAGATTCATCCAACTGGGTATATTTCTATACACCATAGGGAAGTTAGCATGGGCCCCACCGTGTCCACAAATGCAGGCTATTACAGACAAATCTGACACCAGCGTGAGCCATGATGGTGGCTTTGAGTAAACTTGAGCGAGAGTACGACACTTCGACGCTGGTGTGGGATTCGTCTACAAAATCCAACATTTATTGTCACATTGGAGTCCATTCTAACCTCCACATGGCGCATAAAAATGTACCTAGTTGGATGAATGTTATTAGAGCCAGCTGGTCAAGTGGTTACCACACTGGCCAGTGAATTTTAGGACTTACTTGCTACAGGCATGATATTCATATCTGTAGTGGCAAACCACTACGGACATAATGTTCATGGTGTTGGTGTCATGGGAGACATGGTAATAGTGTGTCAGTATAATGTATCACTTACAGGGATGAAAGTATCAGTAGCAGTATCACCAGCAGCGTTAATGCCACTACCCAACATAGACGAGGTGGTGCTGGAGCTCACTGGTGTGAATGACGCTACACTGAGTCATGCCTGTGATATGGTCCAAAAACTACAACCGAAAGAAAGGTGAGTCTTTTACTTTCGTTTTAGAGTACCCTTCAATATTGGTATCACTGATTTCATCATTGCTTAGTTAATCTTAAGTTAATTTTAAGCCAGCCAGTAATGCTATGCATATAAGTGGCTTTGGCATGCTGCTCTTACCTGTATTTTTTGTACCTCTGTTTGTATGCTTAAAAAATTACCTGGTGCTGAGTGCTGTGATTGACACTGGTGTGAGTGACACTGCGTGAATTATGCTGGTGTGAATGACACTGGTGTGATGTAATTCTTGTGTTTTGCATTGAAGGTATCTGGTGTGTAGGAAATCCACCTTGCCTGTGTTAGTCAAGATATATACTGGAGTAGTAGCGTGCAGGATTCATAGAGAATTGTAGACTACAGCATAGTTTACTGGATGATTATTACAGTCTCTTTTGCCACCTTTGCCTTCACACAAAGGAATTATGCATGCTCTCTGCCAATCCCCAATTCATAAATTTATTAAATGAAAGCGTTAGGTGAGTACATATACTGTAGGAAGAGCGTCTGTCTCACACTTAGCAGACGGAAGATCAAGCCTCTACTACGCTTTGCACTGAATGTCTCATATGGGTTAATGCTTAACGTGAATTATTTATTTATTTGTTTGCTATCCTCTCTAAAACTATATCCACGGTTGCTTTTAACATTTCTGTCTTTATCCCATTAATTCCAACTGCTGTACTCCCTCTCATTCTACTCACAGCCTCACGCACTTCTCCCACACTCACACTGGCTCTTCCTCACTCCTACAAAATGTTATACTTCCCTGAAAAGTGCACAAAATCACAGTTTCCCTATCTTCACCTAGCAGCAAATAGGCACCTGAGTGTTAGCCGACTGGTGCGGGTCGTATCCTGGGGGACAAGATTGAGGACCCCAATAGAAATAAGTTACAGTCCTCGATGACACACTGACTTTCTTGGGTTAACCTGGGTGGCTAACCCTCTTGGGTTAAAAATCCAAACGAAATCTTATCTTAATCAACATTAACAGCTTCTCAAAATATTCCTTCCATCCTCCTGATTCCTCAAACTCTCCATGTAATAACTCTCCTCTTCTATTTTTAACTGTCAAATAACATCATTTCCTAGGCTTTCTCAACTTATTAATTTCTCTCCAAACTTCTTTTTCTCAACAAAATTTGTTGATAGCACCTCACCCACTCTCTCATTTGCTTTCTTTTACATTCCTTCACCACTCTCTTAACCTCCTTTTTTCTCTCCATATACTCCTCCGTCCTTACATCACTTCCACTTTCTACAAACCTCTCATATGCTAACTTTTTCTCTCTTACTACTCTCTGTACCTCATCATTCCACCAATCGCTCTTCTTCCCTCCCGCACCCATTTTCCTGTAATCACAAACTTCTGCTGAACACTAACACTACATTTTTAAATCTACCCCAAACCTCTGCAACCTCATTGCCTATACTCTCACTAGCCCAACTCTCTTCCAATAGTTGTTTATATCTTACCCTAACAGCCTCCTCTTTTAGTTTACAAACCTTCACCTCTCTCTTATTTACTGATTCTGTTCTCCTTGCCTCTCAACTATCTTTTGTTCTCACTGTAGCTACAACTAAAAACTGATCTGATATATCAGTGGCCCCTTTATAAATATGCGCATCTTGAAGTCTACCCAGCAGTCTTTTATCTACCAATACATAGTTCAACAAACTACTGTCATTATGTCCTATATCATATCTCGTATACTTATTTATCCTTTTTTTTTCTTAAAATATGTGTTACCAGTAACTAAACCCCTTTCAATTCAAAGTTCAATCAAAGGCTCCCCATTATCATTTACACCTGGCACCCCAAACTTACCTACCACAAATAACCCGCATGTAGAAGAGAGGAGCTCCTCTAATTATTTCTCCCCCCGCACTGCGTACTTGCTCCTATCCTCTGTGGGCACCTAGCTCCCTTGCAGTGCTCCTCTTCTTAGTATCTGACTGGTTCCACTATCACCATTACTACCTCCACCACTACTACTACCACCTCCTGGCCTATATATACTCCCTTGTGAAGGCTTACTCAGCCCTGTAACAACTTCAGACAGTATTACCAAGGCTGGCTCCTCCTCAGGAAAATTAATGAATAGAAAAAAGAAATAATAACAGACAAACATAAACACTTTATTATATATAAAATATAAAATATAAAACACTTAAATATGAAATATTAATCCTACATTAAAGAAAATGAAAAAATGAAAAATATAAATGATAACTGAATTCAATGCTAATATAAAACTTGGGTGTCTGGTGTTGGTGACACTGCTTGTTGTTGAAAACGTAGCCGTTGCCGATGATGGGGGGGGAGGGTCGCAGGTGTTGATGACAACCCACCGGTTCGTTCTTCACAGTATAGCCGTGAGTATTCTATCCCGTTGACAGGAAAGCAGGTTCTTTACCGCTGAAATGATGAGGGGTTACGTCCTGCAATTTCATACAGGTGCACAGGTAATTAAATCCAAAAAGGGGAAGTCTCAGGACGTTAGTCCATCTCCATCAGTTCTGCTCGTTGATTGGCAGGTGACCCTCTCTGTCATCCAAGCTGGAAAGATAGACAGGTTACCCACTGCTTAAAAAATCACTCTCCATGATAAGTACAATACCTGAAAGATGTGGTGATCATTACAGCAGTCAACCTAGAGCAAGACTGAAAGGACTAAGTTTATTATTGGTCAAAAGTGAAGCTTTCAACCAATAAATCCACTAGAATACATGGCAGGCATGTACTTACAGTAGTGCTGGGAGCTGTGAATCTAGTGATTACTGTTTGGACCGGAGCCCCACACGTCACCTTTCGGGGGGGGGGGGAGAGGGGAAGGGATAGCAGGAGCTAGACTTACCTTACCTTAACAAGTAGCCAGCAAGCAAAGTATCACTTTCGAGGAGGGGGAAAAAGGGCGGGGGGGAATAGCAGGAGCTGGACTTACCCTACCTTAACAAGTAGCCGGCAATGAAACTATCTTTACTATATCGCTACTCCTATCTATTGAACTTTTCCCTCACATCCCTCCTCTCCTTTTCGTTCTTTAGAACGTCTTTCTTCACTCCTGGTCTGTCGTGCTCTGTCCGATCACACAGTTGCTCTACACTCAAAAAGCCTCCCTTCGACCCCGCCTGGGTGGGGAATTTATATTCTACGAACGTCACATCCTTTTCACAGTGCTGTCGTGCGTCGTGTGAAGATCAAGCCTGTGAATGGTGCAATAAATGACTCCTCGAAGTTAGCTTTAGCTACCGTCGTGAAGACCTGCCTGCAGGTCAAATTTACGGTAATCCACTCTCTGAAGGACTCCTTCATTGTCGTCTGCACAGACGACAGGGAAGTATCAAAACTAATGAACGACTCTTCAATCAGGACCCTACAAACACAACAATTCACTCTATCCCCGTCTCCATTCTTGAAGTCGAAACGTTCGGTCTTTGTGAAAAGACTGGACAATATCGTCACCTCTCTCTCTACTGAAGCACTGAAGGCATCTTTTGAGGAACAAAACACCTGGGCCTCGGTAGACAGCATCTCCAAGATCCCCAATGCCTCTTCTATGCTAAAGATTACATTCTCAGACATCTCCATGGCTGCCCAAGCTCTCTCTGACGGTCTGGCCATCTCATATTACCACATTCACCTAGTCATATAGAACAAGAACGTTTCACATACATCTCCCACTGCTGGACCTGCTACTCCTATAAACACACCACCAAGGACTGCCCCATCACGGATAAGAAGTTTTGTTCAAAATGTGGGAATGATGAACACGATTTCAGATCCTGCACCATTACTACAGCACCAACATGTCTTAACTGCAAGGGTAATCATCATACCCTTGCAGCTAAGTGCCCACTCAGGAAAGAAATCATATTCAAGAAAACTAAAGTTCTGAAGAACACCTCCAATTCACCGACATATGCTGCAATGACCAAACCACAAACCGACACCACCAAGACTCTACACGCTAATCTACAGCCATCATCGCCCAGCAACTCCCTCTCTCAACTCCCCGACGGTGCTTCCTCTAAGGTGCTGTACTGCATGGTGTATGCACACCTTGCAAACGCAGCAAACCCCGGCACTTTCAACACCACTATTAACGAACTATTCCGTCTGAACAACATGCCTGCCTTCAATTTTCCGGACCCCATACCTTCAGCAGACATCCTCAAGATCCTTCCCAACGCCCTGAACTTTACTGCACCTGCAGACCTGTCTCCTGCCCAAGCAACTGCTCCTGTAACTTCTATAACCACTTACACCGCTGACAACGTTGATCATGCTGCCTCAACCACCGTCTCCCACCTCCCCCAGCCTGCTGTTACACAACCATTACACCTCACCACTGCTCTTGTCGACCCTCAGTCACCTACCACCATTGTAGATTCGCCCAATGAATCCACTCCAGAAGAGGAAGATAGCGACGACTCCAGTAAACCCTCATGGGAAAACCTTATCTTCTACACTTATCCTTCAAATACTGACACCATGACCTGTACTGAACTCTACAAAAGCCTCGGTGCTGGAACAGTCAAGTATGCCTGTGAATCACCGCTTCACTTCACACTCATGCAAGTTCTTAAGTTCATCAAGCCTCTACGAGGCTCATCAAGCCTCGAAAATGGTTCCATTGCTAACCTGCCTCCTCAGTTACTTCTATAACTCCCATGTGTTCTACCCTCTGATGTGACCTAGCCTTCTGCCAGCTACTCAAGATTCAAGACTTCAACTACAAGCTCGATGCAACAGTCCCTGCTATTCCTGTTCTCAAGTCTGCCCCACGATCGCCTTAGCTGCTGGGTTAAGCCCTGGCTCTATTTCTCTGACTAAGAACACTCCTCTCCAGAGCTATTCTTCATCTGTCCCGTCTTCCCCGCTCATACCATTGGGATCTTACCTGAACTTGTTTGCTTTGTTTGCTTTTGCTTTTCGTTCAAACGATCTCGCCTCTCTACCCCGTGTTGAGAGTGACTTTCCTCAGAGTGGTAGTTACTGGACCTTCGTCTTCACCATCAGGATTGGTGCGTCGGTGGCTGCCTATCGTAGGGCAGGAAGCCTCCCTCTGCACTCCTGTTGCTGTCTGAAGTCTCCACGTCTCACACTGTACGTGTAGTCTACACGCCATACAGCCAGTGTTGCCTCTCCTCGCCGCTGTCTGAAGTTTGCACGCCATACAGCTAGTGTTGGCTCTCCTCACTGCTCACAACCAGTGTTGCCTCTCCTCGCCGTTTACAGCCATCAGCTCTCCTCCTCCCCTACCCCTCTTAACTACTTCCACCCCTCCCACCAACATCATTCCTGCTGCTGCTACGACCACCCCTCCCCCCACCTCCATACCCACTTCCTCATCGCCAACCAAAGCTCCCACTTCCTCTGCATCCACCTTCTCCCACTCTTCCATCACAACCAAAACTTTATCCAGGTCCAACTCCACCTCCTCCAGACAAAACCCACTCAAACCTAAACCTGCCCCAACTTCTGACAGACAGACCAAAAACATAAAACTAGATCCATCTCTTCCTCCCCTTCCAGGAAACGGGTCCGTAACACCTACAAACACACATTCACCGATGGCACCACTATCACAGGCTTTAATCCAAACTCCTCCCTGGACATTAATTTTGCAATGACGAAACCATTAAATCATGTTTAAGGTGATTCAGTTCAACGTAAGTTATTACTTTACAATTAGACACCTACTGACCGAGCTCCTTGAAGCAAAGAGATCAGATATTGTTTTCGTAAACAGTACCTGCCTCAAAGCCCCTCAACATATCCGCCATTATGGTTACACTGCACTACAGCCCCCCTATGATCCCCACGATGGGGTTGCCATCCTTGTCAAATCCAACATAAAATACGAATTTCTCCCAATCCCTTTTATTCACCAACACTGTCTTGCAGTGAGAATACACACCCACCTTGGCCCCTTTATCTTTTTCACCACCTATGCTCGCCCAAACACTATTCTCAACATACACGACCTTTCCTTAGTCTTCAACTACACCAACACACCAACATACCTACTAGCTGACATGAATGCCAAACACACCGCCTTTCATCACACCAGTAACAACCAACTTGGTCACCAATTACTCATCTTCACAAACCATAAACACATAATTCACCTCGGCCCAGACTTCAACAACCACAGTGGCCAAGGCAAACCAGACATCATTCTGGCAAACCGAGCCAGCTCTCTATTTCAACACTACATCTCACCTGGCCCTATTACAGGCTCTGATCACATCCCAGTCATCTTACACATCTCCTCCAACTCTATCCTCATACCAGCCACACCTTCCTTCTCCTACAAGAACGCTGACTGGGATGCTTTCAAACAACACACAGACAATATTAACCTCACCTATGACTATAACAACAAACCTATCTCTGACATCGATACTCAACTTGATCTCATCCAGGACACCATTACACAAGCAGCCAACACCGCAATACCAAAGAAAACTCACACCACTCGTTATTCCTTCAAACCCTCAATCAGAACAAAAAGGCTAATCATCTGCTACCACAACCGTTTCCTCTACAACACATGAGTGAGCTACTCAAGTCCCAATATGACTCAGTTTTTAGCAAGCCGCTAACCAGACTGAGAGTCGAAGATCAAAATGAATTTTTTATGAGAGAGCCACAAAATTTGATTAACACAAGCCTATCCGATGTTATCCTAACGCCAAATGACTTCGAACAGGCGATAAATGACATGCCCATGCACTCTGCCCCAGGGCCAGACTCATGGAACTCTGTGTTCATCAAGAACTGCAAGAAGCCCCTATTACGAGCCTTTTCCATCCTATGGAGAGGGAGCATGGACACGGGGGTCGTCCCACAGTTACTAAAAACAACAGACATAGCCCCACTCCACAAAGGGGGCAGTAAAGCAACAGCAAAGAACTACAGACCAATAGCACTAACATCCCATATCATAAAAATCTTTGAAAGGGTCCTAAGAAGCAAGATCACCACCCATCTAGAAACCCATCAGTTACACAACCCAGGGCAACATGGGTTTAGAACAGGTCGCTCCTGTCTGTCTCAACTATTGGATCACTACGACAAGGTCCTAAATGCACTAGAAGACAAAAAGAATGCAGATGTAATATATACAGACTTTGCAAAAGCCTTCGACAAGTGTGACCATGGCGTAATAGCGCACAAAATGCGTGCTAAAGGAATAACAGGAAAAGTCGGTCGATGGATCTATAATTTCCTCACTAACAGAACACAGAGAGTAGTCGTCAACAGAGTAAAGTCCGAGGCAGCTACGGTGAAAAGCTCTGTTCCACAAGGCACAGTACTCGCTCCCATCTTGTTCCTCATCCTCATATCCGACATAGACAAGGATGTCAGCCACAGCACCGTGTCTTCCTTTGCAGATGACACCCGAATCTGCATGACAGTGTCTTCCATTGCAGACACTGCAAGGCTCCAGGCGGACATCAACCAAATCTTTCAGTGGGCTGCAGAAAACAATATGAAGTTCAACGATGAGAAATTTCAATTACTCAGATATGGTAAACATGAGGAAATTAAATCTTCATCAGAGTACAAAATAAATTCTGGCCGCAAAATAGAGCGAAACACCAACGTCAAAGACCTGCGAGTGATCATGTCGGAGGATCTCACCTTCAAGGACCATAACATTGTATCAATCGCATCTGCTAGAAAAATGACAGGATGGATAATGAGAACCTTCAAAACTAGGGAGGCCAAGCCCATGATGACACTCTTCAGGTCACTTGTTCTATCTAGGCTGGAATATTGCTGCACACTAACAGCACCTTTCAAGGCAGGTGAAATTGCCGACCTAGAAAATGTACAGAGAACTTTCACGGCGCGCATAACGGAGATAAAACACCTCAATTACTGGGAGCGCTTGAGGTTCCTAAACCTGTATTCCCTGGAACGCAGGAGGGAGAGATACATGATTATATACACCTGGAAAATCCTAGAGGGACTAGTACCGAACTTGCACACGAAAATCACTCACTACGAAAGCAAAAGACTTGGCAGACGATGCACCATCCCCCCAATGAAAAGCAGGGGTGTCACTAGCACGTTAAGAGACCATACAATAAGTGTCAGGGGCCCGAGACTGTTCAACTGCCTCCCAGCACACATAAGGGGGATTACCAACAGACCCCTGGCAGTCTTCAAGCTGGCACTGGACGAGCACCTAAAGTGAGTTCCTGATCAGCCGGGCTGTGGCTCGTACGTTGGTTTGCGTGCAGCCAGCAGCAACAGCCTGGTTGATCAGGCTAAAACAGCTAAAACAAACTTAAACTGCAGCGTGTCCATAACAAGGCGCTGCGCTGGGTGCTTGATGTCAGATGGGAGGACTTTGCCACAAGCGAGTCTCTCCATGCCCAATTAGACATCCCTGCGCTGAATCTGTACTGGAAGACGCTCAGTGACAGACAGATAGACAAACTTGAGACGCGACATGACTACCGGACCTCTCTCCTTGACGAAGACATTCGCAGACCAACAAACCAACACAACCTTTTCTACTCCTTGTATGATCCTGCTCCTAACCCTATTTACAAATAACCTAGGATTCTCTGACAGGTACCATTCTCTGACAGGTACCATTCTCTGACCCACGTTCGCCTCAGTTCTATACTCCTCTCTAGCGCTAATCTTCGCCTGTCTTGTCCTCCCCGCTCACCCAACCGGAGTCCCAACAGAAGAGCCTGAATTTCTGTTCTCAATGTCTGACACACGATCGCCTGAGCTGCTGGGTTAAACCCTGGCTCTATTTCTACGACTAAGAACACTCCTCCCCAGAGCTACTCTTCGTCTGTCCCGTCTTCCCCGCTCATCCCATTTGGGATCTTACCTGATCTTGTTCGTTCGTTCGTTCGTTCGTTCGTTCTTTTTCGTTAGTGTGACTTTGTAACTGGTCCAATTTGGACCTAAACGCCGTGGTAAGCTTCTCTCTTTTATGTGCGGGTTATTTGTGTATCGTTCCAGTCACAATATTGTGCCTTTTTCTGTTATTTATCTACCACACCCTCTCTAAAAGTTTCTCCTACATTAGTATTTCGGTCCCCTACCACAATAACTCTCTCACTTGGTTCAAAAGTTCCTAAACACTTATGGAACATCTTCCAAAATCTCTCTCCTCTCCCCTTTTCTAAAGGTGCACACACACTTATTATATCCAACTTTTTGCATCCAGCACTTATTTTAATCTACATTCCTCTATTTTATACATTTTTATTCCCTCTTCGCCTTCAGTAACTGATCCTTCAGCATTAATGCTGACACTTCCTTAGCTTTAACTCTCTCAGAAACTCCTGACTTAATCCCACTTATTTCTCCCCATCTGAAACTCGCCTACCCCTTCAGCTTTGTGTTGCTTAGAACTACGACATCCACCTTCTTTTCATTCATAACACTGTCAATCAACTCTTTCTTATCTACGCTACAACCATGCACATTCCAACATCCAAGTTTTTAAAAGTTTCTCTTCTTGTCTTTTTAAGTAATGTATACAGGAGAAAGGGTTACTAGCCCATTTCTCCTGGCATGTCCTCCTAGGACACACATGGCTTACAGAGGAGAGATTGTTTTCCACTTCACCATGGAGATGAAAGGAAATAAAAGAGCAAGAACTATTTAGAGAAACAGAAGAAAATTCAGATGTGTGTGTTTACATATGCATGTACATGTATATGTAGTGTGCCTGTGGAGAATTGGATTAGATAGGTACATTCCTTGCATGAACATAAGAACATAAGAACATAAGAACGAAGGAACACTGCAGAAGGCCTACTGGCCCATGCGAGGCAGGTCCAAGTCTCCTACCGGCTTAAGCCAATGCACCCAACCTAGTCAGGTCAGGTCACATTGACTTAAGGGAGGAACACGGCAACCGACCTGGTAGCACAAGCTATCAGGTCTAACTCACACCCACCCACATCTACTCATGTATTTATCCAACCTATTTTTAAAGCTACACAACGTTCTGGCCTCTATAACGGTACTTGGGAGTTTGTTCCACTCATCCACAACTCTATTACCAAACCAGTACTTTCCTATATCCTTCCTGAATCTGAATTTTTCCAACTTAAAACCATTGCTGCGAGTCCTGTCTAGGCTAGATATTTTCAGCACACTATTTACATCCCCTTTATTTATTCCTGTCTTCCATTTATACACCTCAATCATATCCCCCCTAATTCTACGTCTTTCTAGAGAGTGCAGTTTCAGGGCCCTTAGTCTATCCTCATAGGGAAGGTTTCTGATACATGGGATCATCTTTGTCATCCTCCTTTGTACATTTTCCAGAGAATTTATATCCATTCTGTAATACGGTGACCAAAACTGTGCAGCATAATCTAAATGAGGCCTAACCAAGGATGTATAGAGTTGAAGAACAACCTGAGGACTCCTATTATTTATGCTTCTTGATATGAAGCCAAGGATTCTATTAGCTTTATTGCGAACACTTATGCACTGTTGTCTTGGTTTCAGATTACTGCTAACCAGAACTCCTAAATCTTTTTCGCAATCCGTAATATTAAGATCTACATTATTTAGTTTATATGTGGCATGGTTATTGTCCTGTCCAACATTTAGAACTTTGCATTTGTCTATATTAAACTGCATCTGCCACTTCTCCGACCACTGCATCAGTCTATTCAAATCTTCCTGGAGTGCTCGAATGTCCTCGTCAGAATGAATTCGACGGCCTATTTTGGTGTCATCGGCAAACTTGCCGATGTCGCTCTTTATGCCCTCATCTATGTCGTTTATGTAGATTGTGAACAGCAGGGGGCCCAACACTGACCCCTGTGGAACACCGCTCGTGACGCTTCCCCACTCTGATTTCTCCCCATTTATGCAAACTCTCTGCTGCCTATTTGTCAACCAAGCCTCTATCCAGGAAAAAATTTCTCCTCCTATTCCATGTGCTTTAATTTTCCTCAATAGTCTCTGATGTGGGACCCTGTCAAAAGCCTTACTGAAGTCCATATACACAATATCATATTCATTACCATGATCTACCTCCTCAAATACCTTAGTGAAAAAAGTTAATAAATTCGTAAGGCAGGAACGCCCCTTTGTAAAACCATGCTGAGATTCGTTGATTAATTTATGCTTTTCAAGATGGCTACGAACTGCCTCGGCAATTATTGATTCCATAAATTTTCCCACTATGGAGGTTAGGCTTATTGGTCTATAGTTCGAAGCTAAGGACCTGTCACCTGTTTTGAAAATAGGTATCACATTTGCCATTTTCCACTTATCTGGCACCATGCCAGTTTGTAGTGATATGTTGAAAAGATTAGCCAAAGGTGTGCTAAGCTCCTCTTTACATTCCTTTAGAACCCTTGCATACAGTTCATCAGGGCCTGGGGATTTGTTAGGTTTTAATTTATCTATTTGCCTAAGGACCATGTCACTTGTGACCCTAATAGTGCACAGTTTATTATCGTCCTGTTCTACATAATTTATCATTACTGGAATATCGCTGGTATCCTCCTGTGTAAAAACTGAGAGGAAGTATGTGTTAAAAATTCTACACATTTCCTTATCACTATCAGTGAGCTGACCCGAGGAACTTTTGAGTGGGCCTATCTTGTCCCTGATCTTACTTCTGTATACCTGAAAGAATCCTTTTGGGTTAGTCTTCGATTCTTTTGCAACTTTAACCTCATAATCTCTTTTTGCTTTTCTAATTCCCTTTTTTATTTCTCTCTTTAACTGAATATATCGATTTCTTAATTGCCCCTCTCCTCTTTTGATTTGCCTATATATGCCTCTCTTTTGACCAATCAGATATTTTAATCTATTGTTCATCCATTTAGGATCATTTTTGTTTGATCTGATTTCCCTATTTGGAACATAATTTGACTGAGCAGCTAGAACTATGCCCTGGAAAGCATCATATCGGCAACCATCACCACCTACCTGACCATTAGTCAGGTCATTCCAGTTCAGCCCACCTAAGTAATTTTTCAGTCCTATGAAATCAGCCAAGCGAAAGTCAGGGACGGAGACTTGATTGCCATTATTAGGGGAATTCCATGATATATTAAAACTGAGTGATTTGTGATCACTCTCCCCAAGCTCATCATTAACCTCAAGATTATTAATTAGTGTTTCCCTACTGGCAAGAACCAAGTCAAGGAGGTTATTTCCCCTAGTTGGCTCTGTCACAAACTGTTTTAAAAAACAATCCTGGATCGTATCAAGAAAGTCACCCGACTCTAAATTTCCTGTCAAATTGCTCCAGTCAATCTGTCTATAGTTGAAATCTCCCATTAGCACAACATTTTCGTATGTAGATGCCTTACGAATTTCGTCCCATAGAAGTTTACTGCACTCCCTATCAAGATTTGGGGCCCTGTAAATCACACCCAAAATTAGTTTTTCTCGGCCCTCGAGAAGCTGTAACCAAACAGATTCAGTGGCTGACGCTTCTAATTTAATATCTTGTCTAACACAACAATTTAAATTGTCTCTGACATACATCGCTACTCCACCACCTTTCCTGTTGACCCTGTCAGTGTGGAATAATTTATAGCCTTGTATGTGACATTCAGAGGGCATCTCTCTATCTTTCAGATTGAGCCAGGTCTCTGTTATAGCAATAATATCTATGTTTCCTGCACTTGCAATTAATCTTAGCTCATCTATCTTATTTCTAACACTCCTGCTATTAGTATAGTAAACCTTAAGGGAGCTAGTCCCTTGCTGCCCTCTGCTGTCCCCCTTTGTTTGCTGACCTGTTCTATTGTCTTTATTTATAACTTCATGCTGAATGCCTTTTATACATTTACTGTTTCCAACCCTAGTGTTGCAACCTGCTTGTTTCCCACACACACCCATACCTCTATATCCTCCATCAGTTTAAAATCATAGGCATTTCACCAATGGCCTTCTCAATCGAGTCTGCAAGTGCTACCACCCCTGCCCCAGAGAGATGTACCCCATCCCTTGCATACATATCATGTTTGCCATAAAAGTTGTTCCAGTTGTCAATGAATGGGATTGCAAGTTCCTTGCAGTATCTGTCTAGCCAGCAATTTACACCAATTGCCCTAGACAACCATTCATTTCCTACTCCCCTTCTAGGCAAGATGCTACATATGATTGGGATCCCTCCCTTAGACTTAATGAAATCTATAGCTGACCTGTACTTATCTAGCAGCTCTTCTCTCCAACCCTTCCCAATATCATTTCCACCAGCACTGAGACAGATAATGGGCTTGTTCCCATTACCTGACATGATATTATCCAGCCTGTTGACAATGTCCCCAACACCAGCTCCAGGGAAGCACACTCTATCTCTCATCTTCTTATTCCTATTACAAAAAGCACGGTCAATATATCTTACCTGAGAGTCACCAACCACAAGAATGCGCTTACCTTCATTAGCAGGGGCAGTAGTACCCTTACCTTCACTGGCCACTGAAGTACATTCATCCTGGAGAACAGAGAAGCGATTTCCTACCTTCAGATCTTCACTCTTAACTTTCCTTACTCTGATGCGCCTCCCATTACTGTGAACAACTCGCCACTTGTAGCAGGTGCTGAGCTGCACCTCACTGCTGGTAGCCGTTGCTACCTCCCCAACTACAGCCTCCTCACAGCGAGAGACAGACTGCACCTCACTGCTAGAAGTCTCATTCCCCACAACTCCAGCCACCTCACACTCTCTCCCAGACCCATTGAGGTGGACCTTCAGCCTCCTAATCTCCTCCTGGAGAAGCAAGACCTCCTCCTTCAACTCTCCAACCTCAGTTTTTAAAACACTGCAGAAGCAAGCCATGCTTTGTAACCGTCCACGCTAATCCCCAAAGCAGCTCAGGGTCTGTGACCTCACGTGACGACTGACCACTGACGACTGACGACTGACCACTGACGACAGCATGATTTCCAGCAGCTGTTCCCTGGAAACCCCGCCGAGTTGCTGTATTAACAAATTACTTAGACATACAATTTGCCCCAAAGGAGCGTATATCCAGCAATTACCCCAAAGGAGGGGAGGCCCGACCGAATACGATCGGTCCCCCTACACCCTCTATGGGGTCGGGTGGAGTAGACCACACAGTTTGCGGATAGCACAAGATAGAGTAACTTGGGGATAGGTAATAGCCAGCCATAAGCTTCTAACCGCTGGGAACAGGTCACGCGACATAAGAAGTTACATTACAATAGTGGATCAGATAATACCCGATGTCCAAGAACTTTCTAGAATATTCAGGAAATATGATCTCTCTTATACAGGCTATTGTTTCTTACAATAACTAGGTAATTACTGAATTTTTCTTTTTAATGCCACTATTGTCATTATTGTTATTATCATTATTATATTACTAACTGCCTAATTCAGTAAACCACTAAACTAGTTGCAATCACCATGTTGCAGTCAACTATGTGTACCTTGTACCGCTGTACCAAACGGGTTAGGATCTCAATAGGTCACTCTGCCTTTTTTTTTTTTAGGGGGTGCGAGGGGGCCTATCCTTGGATAATCGCACATGTGCACCTATACCTTAATGAACCCCCATGACTACTTCCTCACTACTGTAATCTTACGATACCTGTATGTACAAGAAGTTGGGTGGGTTTTACATTGTGTCGCCGGTGACTACAGATGTAACATGTTATATAATGATATATGTTAGGTCGATATGTTAGGTCTGCAACACAATGTATAACCAATCCAACTTCTTATGCATACAGGTATCGTAAGGTACTCTATGTAGGTGGTGTGTTGCAATCACAGCCAGTAATCTCCCTCATTTCAGGCTTGTTGCCATGGAGCTGGGGACGCAGTAAGTATCAGTAAATTTGGGAACTAGGTTATGCATACCCGGGGCTTGAGTAGGATTCTGCAACATTACTTTGCAACCTGGTACAACCTTACTCTCCTTAGCAATGGCATTGTAATTAGACAAGTTTATCTGTTGCTTTCTTAACGTTTTCTTGAATTCAATGAATAAAGAGCTGGGAAGTCCACATCTTATTGACACTGAAATTATCAGAATTATAATCAGATTGAAGCGGAGAAAACTGGGTAGTAGGTTGGTAGTAGGTAGTAGGTTGGTAGACAGCAACCACCCAGGGAAGTACTACCGTCCTGCCAGATGACTGTGAAACAGAAACCTGTAACTGTTTTGCATGATGGTAGGATTGCTGGTTTCTTTTTCTGTCTCATAAACACGCTAGATAACAGGGATATCTTGCTACTCCTACTTACACTTTGGTCACACTTCACAGACACGCACATGCATATATATATACATACATCTAGGTTTTTCTCCTTTTTCTAAATAGCTCTTGTTCTTCTTTATTTCTTCTATTGTCCATGGGGAAGTGGAAAAGAATCTTTCCTCCGTAAGCCATGCGTGTCGTATGAGGCGACTAAAATGCCGGGAGCAATGGGCTAGTAACCCCTTCTCCTGTAGACATTTACTAAAAAAGAGAAGAAGAAAAACTTTATAAAACTGGGATGCTTAAATGTGCGTGGATGTAGTGCGGATGACAAGAAACAGATGATTGCTGATGTTATGAATGAAAAGAAGTTGGATGTCCTGGCCCTAAGCGAAACAAAGCTGAAGGGGGTAGGGGAGTTTCGGTGGGGGGAAATAAATGGGATTAAATCTGGAGTATCTGAGAGAGTTAGAACAAAGGAAGGGGTAGCAGTAATGTTGAAGGATCAGTTATGGAAGGAGAAAAGAGAATATGAATGTGTAAATTCAAGGATTATGTGGATTAAAGAAAAGGATGCGAAAAGTGGGTCATAATAAGCGTGTATGCACCTGGAGAAGAGAGGAATGCAGAGGAGAGAGAGAGATTTTGGGAGATGTTAAGTGAATGTATAGGAGCCTTTGAACCAAGTGAGAGAGTAATTGTGGTAGGGGACCTGAATGCTAAAGTAGGAGAAACTTTTAGAGAGGGTGTGGTAGGTAAGTTTGGGGTGCCAGGTGTAAATGATAATGGGAGCCCTTTGATTGAACTTTGTATAGAAAGGGGTTTAGTTATAGGTAATACATATTTTAAGAAAAAGAGGATAAATAAGTACAAGATATGATGTAGGGCGAAATGACAGTAGTTTGTTGGATTATGTATTGGTAGATAAAAGACTGTTGAGTAGACTTCAGGATGTACATGTTTATAGAGGGGCCACAGATATATCAGATCACTTTCTAGTTGTAGCTACACTGAGAGTAAAAGGTAGATGGGATACAAGGAGAATAGAAGCATCAGGGAAGAGAGAGGTGAAGGTTTATAAACTAAAAGAGGAGGCAGTTAGGGTAAGATATAAACAGCTATTGGAGGATAGATGGGCTAATGAGAGCATAGGCAGTGGGGTCGAAGAGGTATGGGGTAGGTTTAAAAATGTAGTGTTAGAGTGTTCAGCAGAAGTTTGTGGTTACAGGAAAGTGGGTGCAGGAGGGAAGAGGAGCGATTGGTGGAATGATGATGTAAAGAGAGTAGTAAGGGAGAAAAAGTTAGCATATGAGAAGTTTTTACAAAGAAGAAGTGATGCAAGGAGGGAAGAGTATATGGAGAAAAAGAGAGGAGGTTAAGAGAGTGGTGAAGCAATGTAAAAAGAGAGCAAATGAGAGAGTGGGTGAGATGTTATCAACAAATTTTGTTGAAAATAAGAAAAAGTTTTGGAGTGAGATTAACAAGTTAAGGAAGCCTAGAGAACAAATGGATTTGTCAGTTAAAAATAGGAGAGGAGAGTTATTAAATGGAGAGTTAGAGGTATTGGGAAGATGGAAGAAATATTTTGAGGAATTGTTAAATGTTGATGAAGGTAGGGAAGCTGTGATTTCGTGTATAGGGCAAGGAGGAATAACATCTTATAGGAGTGAGGAAGAGCCAGTTGTGAGTGTGGGGGAAGTTCGTGAGGCAGTAGGTAATATGAAAGGGGGTAAGGCAGCCGGGATTGATGGGATAAAGATAGAAATGTTAAAAGCAGGTGGGGATATAGTTTTGGAGTGGTTGGTGCAATTATTTAATAAATGTATGGAAGAGGGTAAGGTACCTAGGGATTGGCAGAGAGCATGCATAGTTCCTTTGTATAAAGGCAAAGGGGACAAAAGAGAGTGCAAAAATTACAGGGGGATAAGTCTGTTGAGTATACCTGGCAAAGTGTATGGTAGAGTTATTATTGAAAGAATTAAAAGTAAGACGGAGAATAGGATAGCAGATGAACGAGGAGGCTTTAGGAAAGGTAGGGGGTGTGTGGACCAGGTGTTTACAGTGAAACATATAAGTGAACAGTATTTAGATAAGCCTAAAGAGGTCTTTGTGGCATTTATGGATTTGGAAAAGGCGTATGACAGGGTGGATAGGGGGGCAATGTGGCAGATGTTGCAGGTGTATGGTGTAGGAGGTAGGTTACTGAAAGCAGTGAAGAGTTTTTACGAGGATAGTGAGGCTCAAGTTAGAGTATGTAGGAAAGAGGGAAATTATTTCCCAGTAAAAGTAGGCCTTAGACAAGGATGTGTGATGTCACCGTGGTTGTTTAATATATTTATAGATGGGGTTGTAAGAGAAGTAAATGCGAGGGTCTTGGCAAGAGGCGTGGAGTTAAAAGATAAAGAATCACACATAAAGTGGGAGTTGTCACAGTTGCTCTTTGCTGATGACACTGTGCTCTTGGGAGATTCTGAAGAGAAGTTGCAGAGATTGGTGGATGAATTTGGTAGGGTGTGCAAAAGAAGAAAATTAAAAGTGAATACAGGAAAGAATAAGGTGATGAAAGATTGGATATCAGATTGGAGGGAGAGAGAGTATGGAGGAGGTGAATGTATTCAGGTATTTGGGAGTGGACGTGTCAGCGGATGGGTCTATGAAAGATGAGGTGAATCATAGAATTGATGAGGGGAAAAGGGTGAGTGGTGCACTTAGGAGTCTGTGGAGACAAAGAACTTTGTCCTTGGAGGCAAAGAGGGGAATGTATGAGAGTATAGTTTTACCAACGCTCTTATATGGGTGTGAAGCATGGGTGATGAATGTTGCAGTGAGGAGAAGGCTGGAGGCAGTGGAGATGTCATGTATGAGGGCAATGTGTGGTGTGAATATGATGCAGAGAATTCGTAGTTTGGAAGTTAGGAGGAGGTGCAGGATTACCAAAACTGTTGTCCAGAGGGTTGAGGAAGGGTTGTTGAGGTGGTTCGGACATGTAGAGAGAATGGAGCGAAACAGAGTGACTTCAAGAGTGTATCAGTCTGTAGTGGAAGGAAGGCGGGGTAGGGATCAGCCTAGGAAAGGTTGGAGGGAGGGGATAAAGGAGGTTTTGTGTGCGAGGGGCTTGGACTTCCAGCAGGCATGCGTGAGCGTGTTTGTTAAGAGTGAATGGAGACAAATGGTTTTTAATACTTGACGTGCTGTTGGAGTGTGAGCAAAGTAACATTTATGAAGGGGTTCAGGGAAACCGGCAGGCCGGACTTGAGTCCTTTAGATGGGAAGTACAGTGCCTGCACTCTGAAGGAGGGGTGTTAATGTTGCAGTTTAAAAACTGTAGTGTAAAGCACCCTTCTGGCAAGACAGTGATGGAGTGAATGATGGTGAAAGTTTTTCTTTTTCGGGCCACCCTGCCTTGGTGGGAATCGACCAGTGTGATAATAATATAATAATAAAAAAAACTGTCTCAATAATTATGTCAGGAATAGGTACTAACTCACAGTTCCGTAGCAAGTTATCACCCATTACAAGCAGGTGTTTATTACCTTTCTCCGAGGTCGGGAAGTTCGTCAACCGGTAGAAAGCTTCTCCCAAGGCTCCTTTGTAATGGGATACTTGGGAATGGGGTTATGACAAGTAATGGTATCTTTATGCCGGATAGAGACAACACATTTATGAATATACCTTGCAATTTCCACTGCCATTTTAGGCCAGAAGTATTTCGTTTTTCCTGTTTGATACTGGGGTCCTTACCTGGATGCGCTGCTCCTGGGACATCGTGCATCAACTTCAAAAGTTGACTGTGTGTTCATCTAGTGTACGGCTCGGCCAGGATCTACTAGTTTTGCCACTAGATACAGCACTATTAGGTTGACAACTAAGTCCCTCAGCAGCACAGTCGATATAACTTGCAAGTCAGCAGTCTCTTTGGTCAGGAATTGAAAGACTGGTTGCCACACAGGGATCTCGACGTTGTGCTCTCTCGTGATCCTCAAAGGAGGAGTTTGAAATAACAAAAGCATCAGCAACAACATATTACTTACTAGGAGCATAGAAACTTTCTGGGTTATAGTTGTTAAAAGTGAGCACGTGGATATATGAACAAAATATATAGAACATATCTCGTGTAGTTACTTAATAACAGAATACATAAACAACACTAATACACTGTGCACATAAAAATGAAAATGTTGAGAACTGGAACTTTACACAACGAGTTAACACGACACTAGAAGTAGTATAATCACTGGACATGTATATATGAAGCTGGAGAATAAAATAAGCTAAATATAGTCACTGGATTGAGAATTGTGCTGAAGAATGCGGTGTGGAGAGGAAGGAAATGGTGATAATACGCTGTGGCGCTATCTTGGACCTGACTTGCTAGGGGTCGCGTGGCTTGGAACAGCTGGGTGTTTCCAAAACCCACAGAATAACGTCATGACGATACAATTGGGCCAACAAAATGTGCTGAATACAAGATAAACACAGTGTGAGATCGTGGAATGTAGATGGTGTGTGATGAGGTGTGTGTTATGGGGTGCGGCTGGCCTACCCGAAACTATAACACACGTGGAGTGCTCACTCACCAATACAAAGCGAAATGCCTCATCTCTGACTGATGTAGCTTGTGTGAGAATAGAGACTCTGAAGCAGGGCTGATGACAGCTCAGGAAGATAAAGGCTGAATACTGAGCTAGTGATGAGGTGAAGACGAGACCAGTATCCACCGGAGATGATGTGACGCGTGTGTCCCATTTTGAGCTAAAATATGGATAGAAACATCTCTCTGCCATCTAATAGTGTGCTAGGATTGCTATGAACGCCATAGATAGGTGGATGGCAGCCTTCATGAAGAGAGATGGCTTGGAACACTCACTCACCCCTTGGACCATGCGTTGCTGGGACACCAGTTGTCACCGCTGTAATTCCTGTGTTATGCATTGAATGTAGCTGTTATATAGGGAATCTACCTAGCTTGTGTTCGCCATGGTAAATACTGGAGTAGTAACATGGAGGTTATATAGACACTTGTAGACTGCAGCATAGTGGCTATGGGTTCCACCAGGCAGACGAGAGTAATGACAGCCCAGAGACAAGCTTCAGGGAAAGAGGTGTTGGTCTCTCAGTAGGCCGTCTATAAGTGAGGCGGAGAGCTCGCCATGATAACAGACCTCAGTGCAAGCCCTCTGGTGGGTGCTCTTAAAAACAGGGCCCAGGCCAGCAACTCCCTTAATGGGAGGTATAATGATAACAATACTGTGTCTTTATTTCTACTAGTACATGTACAAGGTATACAGGCCTATCTGACATCACTGACATACTTCTATACACAAAGCCCCTTGTCATGCAGATCATTTCGGGAAAATTTTGTCCATTTTGCCCCGGCTGCGACCCACACAAGTCGATTAACGCCCAGGTACCCATTTTATTCATGGGCGAACAGTGACTAACAGGATGGGAGAGAGTACTGTACCTTGTGGAAGAGACCTTTTCACTGTAGCCACCTTTGACTTTACTCTGTTTACTATTACTCTTTGTGCTCTATTTGCTAGGGAGTTAGATATCCATCTAACAACTTTTCCTGTTATTCCTTTACCACGCACTGTGTGTCTTTGATACTGTTATATTTCGTACCAGACCATCATTATTAGTAAAGATAAGGTCAAGCGTATTTTCCAGTCTTGTTGGCTCCACTATTTGATGCAGAAGTTTAATAACTCATGTGTACTCACCTAATTGTACTCACCTAATTGTGGTTGCAGGGGTCGAGATTCAGCTTCTGACCCCGCCTCTTCACTGATCGCTACTAGATCCTCTCTCTCTCTGCTTCCTGAGCTTTGTCATACCTCATCTTAAAGCTATGTATGGTTGCTGCATCCACTACGTCACTTGCTAGGCTATTCCACTTCCTGACGACCCTATGACTGAAGAAATACTTCCTAACATCCCTGTGACTCATTTGATTCTTCAGCTTCCAATTGTGACCCCTTGTTTCTGTGTCCCCTCTCTGGAACATTCTGTCTCTGTCCACCTTATCTATTCCTCGAAGTATCTTGTATGTCGTTATCATGTGTTCCCTGACCCTTCTGTCTTCCAGTGTCGTCAGTCCGCTTTCCCTGAACCTTTCATCGTAGGTCATTCCCCTGAGCTTTGGAACTAGCCTTGTTGCATACATTTGTACTTTCTCTAATTTCTTGACGTGCTTGACCAGCTGTGGGTTCCAAACTGGTGCTGCATACTCCAGTATGGGTACACAGTGTACAGTGTCTTGAACGATTCCTTATAAAGGTATCAGAACGCTATTCTAGGTTTGCTAGGCGCCCATATGCTGCAGCAGTTATCTGGATGATGTGTGCCTCCAGAAACGTGCTTGGTGTTATGGTCACCCCAAGATCTTTCTCCTTGAGTGAGGTTTGCAGTCTTTGTCCATCTAGTCTTCTTTGCCTTTCCCCAATCTTCATGACTTTGTATTTGGAAGGGTGAATTCGAGAAGCCAGTTTCTGGACCACGTGTCCAGTTTGCCCAGGTCTCTTTGTAGTCCTGCCTGATCCTCATCCGATTTAATTCTTCTCATCAACTTCACATCATCTGCGAATAGGGACACTTCAGTGTTTATCTCTTCCATCATGTCATTTACGTATATCAAAAATAGCACTGGTCCTAGCACTGATCCCTGTGGGACCCCGCTCATCACAGGCGCCCACTCTGATACCTGTTCACGTACCATGACTCGTTCTTGTCTCCCTGTCAGGTATTCTTTGATCCATTGCAGTGCCCTCCCTGTTATACGCGCCTGATCCTCCAGCTTCTGCACTAATCTCTTGTGAAGAACTGTGTCAAAGGCCTTCCTGCAGCCCAGGAAAATGCAATCCACCCACCCTTCTATCTTGTGTCTTACTTCTGTTACCTTGTGATAAAACTCCAGGTTTGTGACACAGGATTTGCCTTCCATGAATCCATGCTGGTTGTCATTTATAATCTTGCTCCATTCCAGGTGTTCCACTACTCTCCTCATGATAATCTTCTCCATGACTTTGCATACCATACACGTCAGAGATACTTGTCTGTAGTTTAGTGCCTCGTTTCTGTCTCCTTTCTTAAAAATGAGAACTATATTTGCTGTCTTCCATATCTCAGGTAGTTGCCCAGTTTCAAGGGATGTATTGAAGATTGTGGTTAGGGGCACACACAGCATCTCTGCTCCTTCTCCAAGGACCCATGGGGAGATGTTCCGTCCCATTGCCTTTGAAGTATCAAGGTCACTTAGCAACTTCTGCACCTCCTCCTCCGTTGTTCGTATGTCATCCAACACTTGTTGGTATATTCCCTGTTGATGTTCCCTCTGTGCTGTCTTCCCAGAGCCCTTTCTGTCTCTACTGTAAAAACTTCCTTAAATCTCCTCTTTAGATCCTCACGTACCTCCTGATCGTTTCTTGTGAGTTTCCCACCTTCGGTCCTCAGCCTGATCACCTGGTCTTTGACTGTTGTCTTCCTCCTGATGTGGCTATACAACAGTTTTGGGTCAGACTTGACTTTCGATGCTATGTTATTTTCATACTGTCACTGGGCCTCCTTCCTCATCTGTGTATACTCGTTCCTGGCTCTGCGACTAATCTCCCTGTTTTCATGTGTTCTGTGCCTTCTGTATTTTTTCCATTCTCTATTGCACTTAATTTTTGCCTCCTTACACTGTCGGGTAAACGAGGGGCTCGTTCTGGTCTCCCATTATTTCTGTTGACCTTGAGAATAAACCTTTCCTCTGCCTCCTTGCATTTTGTTGTTATGTATTCCATCATTTCGTTTACTGACTTTCCTACCAGTTCCCTGTCCCACTGGACCTCCTGCAGGAAGTTCCTCAAACCTATGTAATCCTCTCTTTTATAGTTTGGTTTTTCCCATTCAACTTCTGTTACCCTCTTCACTTGTAACTTTACTATGTATTCAAAACACAGAATCACGTAGTCACTAGCTCCTAGGGGACTCTCATATGTGATATCCTCAATGTCTGAACAGCCCAGGGTGAACACAAGGTCCAGTCTTGCTGGTTCATCCTCACCTCTCACTCTGGTAGTGTCCTTAACATGATGGTGCATGAGGTTTTCCAGTGCCACATCCATCATCTTGGCTCTCCATGTTTTGGGACCCCCATGTGGCTCCAGGTTTTCCCAGTCAATCTCCCTGTTGTTGAAATCACCCATAACCAGCAACTTTGCTCTGCTCGATTGAGCTCTTCTTGCCACCTCAGCAAGTGTGTCCACTGTGGAAATATAAACACATATGCAGTATAATGTGATCCTTTATTGACAACGTTTCACCCACACAGTGGGCTTTTTCAAGTCACACACAGATCTACCTGACCTCAACATTCTGAACATGACTATAAATACTCCGGTACCTTCCACCCCAGGTAGATCTGTGTGTGACTTGAAAAAGCCCACTGTGTGGGTGAAACGTTGTCAATAAAGGATCACATTATACTGCATATGTGTTTATATTTCCACTGTGTCGGTATTTGATACCATTCATTTCCAAGTGTGTCCACTATTGCTCTGTTGCTCTCGCCATATTCCTCTCTTGGCCTCCTGCAGTTCTGTGGTAGATATACATCACTGCAATGACTACCTTGTGCTCCCCAGACTGAAGTGTACCTACTGTGTAGTCCCTTTCTTCAATCTCGTGTATGCCTCCCATTTTCTCGAATTTCCATCGTTTTTTACGAGCAGTGCATCCTCTCCTCCCCCTCTGCCCCTTCTATCTTTCCTCATGATCTGATATCCTGGTGTTGGAAGATTGCATATATTATTGTCTCAGTGAGTTTCGTTTCTGTAACTGCTATGATGTCTGGGGACTTCTCATTGATTCTTTCATGCCACTCTTCATATTTATTCCTTAATCCATCTGCATTCGTGTACCAAACCTTCAACTTCTGTTCTAAAACTAAAACTGTGGTCCTGATGGAATATTGGGGTTGGGAAAGCAGGAGCCCTGGCAGGGGCCTCTGGGGGGTTGCGGTGGGGGTGGGGGCAGAATTCCCATAGGGGTTGCTGTAGGGTTTGTGGTTTGGGGGTGGGGACAGAGGGAATGGTGTGTGATTGTTGGTTTAGATTGTTCAGTTGCCTTGGGGGTGTCGTGATTGGAGTCCTTCTGAGGGTATTTCTGGGGTGTGTGTTTGCCCTTCCACCTGTGCCTGGGTTATTCTGCTTTTCTTTGTCATTTCCTCCCATTCCTCCTTTCGTTTTTGCACTCTCTCTTTCAGTATCATCCTTCACTCCTGTGTTCTGTCTCGATCGAGGTACACACTCTGGAACTCCAGTTTGTCTCTCAGCTGTGCTTTCTACTGCAGGATCATGGTTCGAGTTGATTCAGCCTTGAAAATTACTTTGAGAGGCCGTTTCCTTCTCCTTGCGAATCACCCAATTCTCCAAAAATTTGCCACCTGCATAATGTCGCCCTCGCCTGTCACCTTCATGATACCTTCAATCGCTCTTTCTCCTCCTGTATTCTTTCATCATAGGTTTCCCCTTTGGCTTCCTGGAGGCCATTGACAAAAATTGATCTCTCCCTTTCTTCCTCCCACTGTGTCTACCATTGCGTCCTCTGAGATGTTTTAGTTCCTTCCATTGGAGTATTCCTTCCTTCAGTCCCTTCCCTAGCTGCGGCCCCTATGCTCATTGGTTTGTCTTTCCTGCTCACCTGTTCCTGGCCCACACAAGTGTCTGATAGACTCCCTGCATATGTCCTAGTTCCTTCAATGTCTTCCGACCTCTCATTTGGTCCTAGTGTGCTCCCTGTCTTTGTCTTGGTCCCATGTGAGTTTGACAGGACCTTTGCATAGAGTATAGCTTTCTTACTCCCTCCAGTCCCTTTGTGTCTGATGTAGATATTCCTGATGCTACGTCTGTATTATTTTTTTTCTCTAGGCTGCTTCAGATTTCTCGGCTCCTCTTTTAAGCTCTGTATCTTGGCTTCTGCTACTGTGGCATGTTGCTCCCAGTTTCTGCTCTCTGCAGCTAACCTCTCCATCTTCCTTCCAATCTCGTCTAGCTTCCTTCCCTAGTTCTCCTCCCTTTTTTTGAGCTCTGCCTCTCAATCCTCCCTCCAAGATTCGTCCGTCAGACCCTTGACTCTCGTCCTTGTTCTTGATTGCCCCATTGCACCACAATATGAAGGGGGATAGATGGTTAGGGGGAGGGTGAGAGATGGCAAGTGTGTGTGTGTATGTGGCAAGTATGTGTGTGTTTGTGTGTGTGTGTGTGGAAGAGAGATAGAGAGAGAGAGAGAGAGGGAGAGGGAGAGAGAGATAGAGAGAGCAAGAGAGGGATTGGAGCAAAAGGGAAGGGGAGGAGGGGGAGGGAAGGAGAGGGATAGAGTGACTGCTTGAAACAGGTACTCACCTAGTTGAGGTTGCGGGGGTCGAGTCCGAGCTCCTGTGTGTGTGTGTGTGTGTGTGATGTGTGTGCGTGTGTGTGCGTGTGTGTGTGTGTGTGTGTGTGTGTGTGTGTGTGTGTGTGTGTGTGTGTGTGTGTACTCACCTAGTTGTACTCACCTAATTGAGGTTGTAGAGATCGAGTTCAAGCTCCTGGCCCCGCATCTTCACTGGTCGCTACTAGGTCACTCTCCCTGAACCGTGAGCTTTATCATACCTCTGCATAAAGCTATGTATGGATCCTGCCTCCACTTCATCACTTCCCAAACTATTCCACTTCCTGACTACTCTGTGGCTGAAGAAATACTTCCTAACATCCTTGTGATTCATCTGTGTCTTCAGCTTCCAACTGTGTCCCCTTGTTCCTGTGTCCCATCTCTGGAACATCCTGTCTTTGTCCACCTTGTCAATTCCTCTCAGTATTTTGTATGTCGTTATCATGTCTCCACTATCTCTTCTGTCCTCCAGTGTCGTCAGGTTGATTTCCCTTAACCTCTTCTCGTAGGACATACCTCTTAACTCTGGAATTAGTCTTGTTGCAAACCTTTGCACTTTCTCTAGTTTCTTTACGTGCTTGGCTAGGTGTGGGTTCCAAACTGGTGCTGCATACTCCAGTATGGGCCTAGACGGTGTACAGGGTCCTGAACGATTCCTTATTAAGATGTCGGAATGCTGCTCTGAGGTTTGCTAGGCGCCCATATGCTGCAGCAGTTATTTGGTTGATGTGCGCTTCAGATGTGCCCGGTGAGGTTTGTAGTCTCTGGCCCCCCTAAACTGTACTCCGTCTGCGGTCTTCTTTGCCCTTCCCCAATCTTCATGACTTTGCACTTGGTGAGGTTGAACTCCAGGAGCCAATTGCTGGACCAGGTCTGCAGCCTGTCCAGATCCCTTTGTAGTTCTGCCTGGTCTTCGATCGAATGAATTCTTCTCATCAACTTCATGTCATCTGCAAACAGGGACACTTCAGAGTCTATTCCTTCCCCTATGTCGTTCACAAATACCAGAAACAGCACTGGTCCTAGGACTGACCCCTGTGGGACCCCGCTGGTCACAGTTGCCCACTCTGACACCTCGCCACGTACCAAGACTCGCTGCTGTCTTCCTGACAAGTATTCCCTGATCCATTGTAGTGCCTTCCCTGTTATCCCTGCTTGGTCCTCCAGTTTTTGCACTAATCTCTTGTGTGGAACTGTGTCAGGAACTGTGTGTGTGAGAGTATGTGTGTGTGTATGTGTGTGTTTTCAAGTGTACATTCGTGTGTTGGGGTGGGGGAGTTGTGAGGAGGAGGTAGATGGTACTGATTAGTTGGACGCTTTCATTCTTTATTATGGACACCGTTGCTTCGAGAAAAACATCAACATCCCTATATAATTGCTAGTTATTTTTCCTCTCTTTCCTCTCACATTTTGCACTACCTCATCTGTCCTTGACTTGCACTTAACTCTCTGGCATGGGTCACACTTATTATTTTGAATTTACAGTAGTGTTGGCTTATGGCAACACTGCATATGCCTGGCTCTAGGCCTTTTCTCCCCACTTCTGGCACTGATTTCACTTTCAAAATTATTTATGTAATTTGTAGCCCTCGCCTCCCTTTTCTGGTTTAGGCAGCTTGTATTTCACTTCCTGACTTGTTCACTGAGCTCTAACACTTTAATGATCCCTTCAATATCCTTGGATAGGCCATAAAGAACCCAAAACACGTGAACACTGGGTATGCTGTTACTCCCGCCGACAACCAGTGTACTCAACTATTTGTGGTTGCAGGGGTCGATTCTTAGCTCCTGGCCCCGCCTCTTCACCGGTTGCTACTGGGCCCTCTCTCTCCCCGCTCCATGAGCTTGATCAAACCTCGTCTTAAAACTGTGTATGGTTCCTGCCTCCACTACGTCATTTTCTAGGCTATTCCACTGCCTGACAACTCTATGACTGAAGAAATACTTCCTAATATCTGACTCATTTGTGTCTTCAACTTCCAATTGTGGCCTCTTGTTTCTGTGTCCCCTCCCTGGAATATCCTGTCTTTGTCCACCTTGTCTATTCCACGCAATATTTTATACGTCGTTATCATGTCTCCCCTGACCCTCCTGTCCTCCAGTGTCGTCAGGCCGATTTCCCTTAATCTTTCTTCATAGGGCATACCCCTTAGCTCTGGAACTAACCTTGTCGCAAACCTTTGTACTTTCTCTAGTTTCTTGACGTGCTTTATCAAGTGCGGGTTCCAAACAGGTGCTGCATACTCCAGTATGGGCCTGACAAACACGGTGTACAGCGTCTTGAACGATTCCTTACTAAGGTATCGGAATGCTGTTCTCAGGTTTGCCAGATGCCCATATGCTGCAGCAGTTATCTGGTTGATGTGTGCTTCCGGAGACATGCTCGGTGTTATACTCACCCCAAGATCTTTCTCCTTGAGTGAGGTTTGCAGTCTTTGGCCACCTAGCCTATACTGTGTGGTCTTCTGTGCCCTTCCCCTATCTTCATGACTTTGCATTTGGCAGGATTAAATTCGAGAAGCCATTTGCTGGACCAGGTGTCCAGTCTGTCCAGGTCTCTTTGAAGTCCTGCCTGGTCCTCATCTGATTTAATTCTCCTCATTAACTTCACATCATCTGCAAACAGGGACACTTCTGAGTCTAACCCTTCCATCATGTCGTTCACATATACCAAAAATATCACTGGTCCTAGGACCGACCCCTGTGGGACCCCGCTCGTCACAGGTGCCCACTGTGATACATCATTACGTACCATGACTCGTTGTTGCCTCCCTGTCAGGTATTCTCTGATTCATTGCAGTGCCCTTCCTGTTATATGCTCCTGATGCTCTAGCTTCTGCACTAATCTCTTGTGAGGAACTGTGTCAAAGGCCTTCTTGCGGTCCAAGAAGATGCAATCAACCCACCCCTCTCTCTCGTGTCTTACTTCTGTTATTTTATCATAAAACTCCAGAAGGTTTGTGACACAGGATTTGCCTTCCATGAATCCGTGCTGGTTGGCATTTATACTCTTGTTCCATTCCACGTGCTCCACCACTCTCCTCCTGATAATCTTCTCCATAACTTTGCATACTATACACGTCAATGACACAGGTCTATAGTTTAGTGCCTCTTTTCTGTCTCCTTTTTTTAAAAATGGGAACTACATTTGCCGTCTTCCATACCTCAGGTAGTTGCCCAGTTTCCAGGGACGTGTTGAAGATTGTGGTAAGTGGCACACACAACATATCTGCTCCCTCTCTAAGGACCCACGGGGAGATGTCCGGTCCCATTGCCTTTGAGGTATCGATGTCCCTTAGCAGTTTCTTCACCTCCTCCTTATCTGTATGTATGTCGTCCAACACTTGTTGGTGTATTCCTTGCTGGTGTCCCCATCTGGTCTGTCCCCCCAGAGTCCTTCCTGTCTCTACTGTAAATACTTCCTTAAATCTCGTGTTGAGCTCCTCACATACCTCTTGATCATTTCTTGTGAGTTCTCCACCTTCTTTCCTCAGCCTTATCACCTGGTCCTTGACTGTTGTCTTCCTCCTAATGTGACTATACAGCAGTTTCGGGTCAGATTTGACTTTCGATGCTATGTCATTTTCATACTGTCGCTGGGCCTCCCTCCTTATCTGTGCATACTCGTTTCTGGCTCTTCTACTAATCTCCTTGTTTTCCTGGGTCCTATGCCTCCTGTACCTTTTCCATTCTCTGTTGCACTTAGTTTTTGCCTCCATACACCTTCGAGTAAACCAAGGACTCGTTTTGGTGTTCCTATTATTTCTGTTTCCCTTGGGAACAAACCTTTCCTCTGCCTCCTTGCGCTTTGTTGCCACATATTCCATCATCTCGTTTACTGATTTTCCTACCATTTCTCTGTCCCACTGAACCTCCTGCAGGAAGTTTCTCATACCTGTGTAGTGCCCCCTTTTATAGTTTGGCCTGTCCCCTTCAGTTCCTGTTACCTTCTCCACTTGTAACTCTACTATATAATCAAAACTCAGGACCACGTGATCGTTAGCTCCAAGGGGCCTCTCGTAAGTGATGTCCTCAATGTCTGAACTGCTCAGGGTGAACACAAGATCCAGTCTTGCTGGCTCATCCTCCCTTCTCTCTCTGGTTGTGTCCCTGACATGTTGATGCATGAGGTTTTCAAGTACCACATCCATCATCTTGGCTCTCCATGTTTTGGGACCCCATGTGGCTCCAGGTTTTCCCAGTCGATCTCCCTGTGGTTGAAATCGCCCATTACCAGTAACTTTGCTCTGCTTGAGTGAGCTCTTCTTGCCACCTCAGCCAGTGTGTCCACCATCACCCTATTGTTTTCTTCGTACTCCTCTTTTGGCCTCCTGCAGTTCTGTGGTGGGTTATACATCACTCCAATGACTACTTTATGTTCTCTGGACTGAATTGTACCTACAATGTAGTCTCTTTCTCCAATCATGTCCATGCCTTCCATTTCCTCAAATCCCCACTGGTGTTTTATGAGCAGTGCAGCTCCTCCTCCCCCTCTACTCCTATCTTTCCTCAGGACCTGATATCCCGTTGGGAAGATTGTGTCTGTTATTGTCTCAGCGAGTTTTGTTTCTGTGACTGCTATGATGTCTGGGGATTTTTCACTGATTCTTTCATTCCAGTCCTCATGTTTATTCGTTATTCCATCCGCGTTTGTGTACCAAACTTTCAGTTTCTTTTCTATCATTGTGGTCATGCAAGAATATTGGGGTTGGGGGAGCGAGAGCCTTGGTGGGGGCCTATATGGGGCTGTGGTGTAGGTGGGGTTTGTGATGATGGGGGTGGGGTCAGAATGCCCATAAGGGACAGCTGTTGGGGTGATGTTTGTGATATGGGGGTTGGTGGCAGAGGGAACAGTGAGTGGGTTGTAGTATAGGTTGCTCAGTTGCGTTGGGAATGTCGCGGTTGGAGTCTTTTGGTAGGAGATTCTGTGGGGTGTGTTTGCCCTTCCTCCTGTGTCTGGGTCCTGCTCATCTTCGTCATTGCCTCTCGTTCCTCCTTGCGTCTCTGTAACCTCTCTTTCAGTGTAGTCCTTTCTTCTTGTGTTCTGTCGCGGTCGAGGTATACTCTCTGGCACCCCTGTTTGTCCCTCAGTCTTGCTTTCTCTTGCAGAATCCTGGTTCAAACTGATTCTTCCTTGAAAATTACTTTGACAGGCCGTATCCTTCCACTCGCAAACCACCCAATTCTCTGAAAATTTGTCACCTGGGTCATATCGCCCTCACCTATTGTTTTCATGATGCCTTCAATCATTTTTTTCTCCTCCTGTTTTATTTCTTCGAAGTTGTCCCCCTTGGCTTCTTGGAGCCCATACACAAAAACTGACCTCGCCCTTTCCTCCTCCCACTGAGTCTCCATCTGCGTCTTCTGAGGCATTTTATTTCCTTCAATTGACATGTTCTTGCCTTCAGTCCCTGTCATATCTGAAACTTCTATTCTCAGTGAACTGTCTTTCATGACCAGCTGTCCCTTGCTACTGCAGTTGGCTATTAGAATCTCTGCATATAGTATACCTTCATTGTCTTCGGACCTGTCATTTGATCTTAGTGTGCTCCTTGTCTTTTCCCTGGCCCCACGTGGGTCTGATAGGGCCTTCGCGTACGGCATGTCTCCTTTGTTGCTTACCGTCCCCTTGTCTGCGCCTGACATTGAATTTCCTGATGTCACATCTGAATTGTCATTTGTCTCTCTAATCTGTTTCAGGCTTTGCAGTTTCTCTTCTAAGCACTGTGAAAAGCTCTGTTCCACAAGGCACAGTACTCGCTCCCATCTTGTTCCTCATCCTTATATCCGACATAGACAAGGATGTCAGCCACAGCACCGTGTCTTCCTTTGCAGATGACACCCGAATCTGCATGACAGTGTCTTCCATTGCAGACACTGCAAAGCTCCAGGCAGACATCAACCAAATCTTTCAGTGGGCTGCAGAAAACAATATGAAGTTCAACGATGAGAAATTTCAATTACTCAGATATGGTAAACATGAGGAAATTAAATCTTCATCAGAGTACAAAACAAATTCTGGCCACAAAATAGAGCGAAACACCAACGTCAAAGACCTGGGAGTGATCATGTCGGAGGATCTCACCTTCAAGGACCATAACACTGTATCAATCGCATCTGCTAGAAAAATGACAGGATGGATAATGAGAACCTTCAAAACTAGGGAGGCCAAGCCCATGATGACACTCTTCAGGTCACTTGTTCTATCTAGGCTGGAATATTGCTGCACACTAACAGCACCTTTCAAGGCAGGTGAAATTGCCGACCTAGAAAATGTACAGAGAGCTTTCACGGCGCGCATAACGGAGATAAAACACCTCAATTATTGGGAGCGCTTGAGGTTCCTAAACCTGTATTCCCTGGAACGCAGGAGGGAGAGATACATGATTATATACACCTGGAAAATCCTAGAGGGACTAGTACCGAACTTGCACACGAAAATCACCCACTACGAAAGCAAAAGACTTGGCGGACGATGCACCATCCCCCCAATGAAAAGCAGGGGTGTCACTAGCACGTTAAGAGACCATACAATAAGTGTCAGGGGCCCGAGACTGTTCAACTGCCTCCCAGCACACATAAGGGGGATTACCAACAGACCCCTGGCAGTCTTCAAGCTGGCACTGGACAAGCACCTAAAGTCAGTTCCGGATCAGCCGGGCTGTGGCTCGTATGTTGGTTTGCGTGCAGCCAGCAGCAACAGCCTGGTTGATCAGGCTCTGATCCACCAGGAGGCCTGGTCTCAGACCGGGCCGCGGGGGCGTTGACCCCCGGAACTCTCTCCAGGTAAACTCCAGGTAAACTGTATCCTAGCTTCTGCTGCTAAGACCTGTACTTCCCACTTCCTGCACTCTTCAGCTATCCGCTCCTCCATTTTTCTTACCAAGCTCTACTATCTTCCTTCCCCACTCTTCCTCCCTTTTTTGGAGCTCTAACTCCCAGTCTTTCCTCCCTGGTTCGTCCACCAGATCTCTGGCTTTCCGTCCTCTAGGGCCACCCATTTTTTTTTTTTTTTTTTTTTTTTTTTAACACAGACAGAATGCTAGAGGAGGGAGAGGGTGAGAGGGGGAGAGAGAAAGGGCAGAAAGAGGGAGAGAGAGGAGAGAGTATGGGGGAGAGAGAGAGAAATGTGAGGGGGGAGAGAAAGGGTAGAGAGAGGGAAAAAGAGAGGGAAAGAGAGAGAGAGAGGGAGAAAGGAGGGTGAGGGAAAAGGCTATGAGAGAGAGAAATGCGAGGGAGGGGTAGAAATATAGAAAAAGGGAGATGGAGAGAGAAGCCTATAGAGAGAGAGGAGGGTGAGGGATAGGGTTATGGGAGTGAGAGAGAGAGAGAGAGAGAGAGAGAGAGAGAGAGAGAGAGAGAGAGAGAGAGAGAGAGAAAGAGTAGGGGGAAGGGGAGGGAAAAAGGCTATGAGAGAGAGAAGCACGAGGGAGGGGGAGAGAGAAAGATAGGAGGGAGGAGGGAGTGAAGGCAAGAGTGGGGGAGGGGAAAGGTCTGTGGGGGAGGGAAAGGTGTGTGGGGGGGGGGTGAGGGGACGAGGTCAAATTCCAAGGATCAGCTGTGTGAATGAGTGGGTGTGTATTACAAAAAAGTAATTTTTAAATATAAATGGTAAGATTTACTCCTTTTGTAATAAAGAGTTCGGGATACATAAATACACACAAAAATAAATTAATCTTTAATATATAAAAATCAATTATCTTTGGTCTAGAGGTATTGGAACTAACATATGATAATATGTACATGTTACAATAATAAATTATAATTAGCATTTTATTAAAATAATAAATAATAATTCGTGACCCTACACAGGGTACCACTTTGACACTACTGTCACTATATATATATATATATATCTCTATACTAAAATAATAAATTAAGTAACATTTAAAATATATTACAATCAACTGCTTCTCACGACACGAGGCCAGTCACACGATACTATTCAGTGTACACTACAACCAGGCCATCTTCAGTGTCCCACGACACCCTTTTCATCTCAGTGTTCCACTACGGTCCTGTGCATATCTCAGTGTTCCACTCCATCATACGTTCCTAAGTGTCACACTACGGTCCTGGCCCAGTTCAGTGTAACACTCCAACCTTTTCTTCATGTAATGTCCCACTAAACAGCATCTGATGATTCCAGCCCACAGTTGATCAGCGTAGACGGTGAGTCCACAGACATCACCAGTAGTCCAGTAAATCCTCTCCAAAGCCGGTTGACACACCGCTAGCCGAACACCATGCTGCAAGCTCACTGAATGCGGCCGTCAAGTAACTGAGGCCAACAGACTCAGTGAGCTGCGGTGAGCGGTTCTTCTAACGCCAGTAGATAGGTACGATTAGGTGGTCAGGTACCTACTGCGTAGGTGCGTACAGTGCGGCGCTCAGGTACATTCTGTTTCTAAAGCCAGTAGACGTGTACAATTAGGTGGTCAGGTACCTACTGCTTAGATGCGCACCGTGAGGCACCCAGGTACTTACTGATCTAAGGCCGGCTCAGCAGTCCCCACATTGGGTTTGATGACGTACCCAGTGGTACTGCCGGCCGGCAGGTTAACTATTTAACCGCTAGTTTGGCAGGGGGCCGCAACAGTGTGTGTACTCACTTAGTTGTGGTTTCAGGGGTCGAGACTCAGCTCCTGGCCCCGAGTGTGTATGTGTGTGTGTGAGCACGTCAGTTGTTTATATGTCCCAGAAATACATTTAACCTCTGTGTATCCGTAATACTAATAAGATACCATTAACACTGAGAGTAATTCTAATAATTATAATACTAGCGTGTGTTAACAAGTCTTTCTTTCACCCAGTTATGTACTACCTTTTACTACATGTGTACCCAATACTTGCTTCTCAGATTGTACTGTCTTTGTGTCCTAAAACATTATCTCTCGAAACTGTTGTCAGGGCTGTAGTCCCATTAGCCACGACTTAATCCTCCTGCCTATTCCTTTCTCCTACAAATTTTATCTTCCTACTACTGCTAGGTGTTGTGTGTATGATAATCGCTCTGGAGCAGGGTTTGTGATAGCCAGCTACCAGTGATCGTAGGGCTGGCTCTACCACTCAAAACTTCCCGCCAACCACAAACAGGTGATTTATATGTTACAACTCAGAGGGGACGTCCATCCAGATGCCTGATGTACGATGCTCGCTGTACGATGCTTGCTGTACGATGACTTGTGCACCTCGCCCTTCCGCCTCTGACTCCAACTATTCTTTTCTCGTTGCCCCTTTGAGTCCTCATTTACCACACTAATCACTTGTATACTGCTACTTTTATAATTTACACTTCACTTTTGGTAAGTACACTTCTTATTTGTGATGACACCCAACCTGTTATGGCGGCGCTACTTCCTCAGGCCTACTGCTGCCACCTTCTCTGCTTATATATATTTATGTATATATATATATATATATATATATATATATATATATATATATATATATATATATATATATATATATATATATATATATATATGTCGTGCCGAATATGTAAAACCGGTCAATTAGCAAGAACTCATTTAAAATTAAGTCCTTTCTAAAATTTTCTCTTATACGTTTAAAGATATATTTTTTTCATTAATGTTGATGTAAAAATTTATAATTTTGCACCAAAAGGAACTTAGAAAACTTACCTAACCTTATTATAACAAGCGCAATTTATTTTAGCCTAACCCAACTAAATATATTTTAGATTTGTTTACAATAATTTAATACTAAACAAACACAGTGAAATATATTTTTTTCGTTAAGTTCAGAATGATTTTGGAGAAATTATTGGATACACAAATTTTCACTTGTCCTATATGGCAAGATGAACGTTGCTATTTAAGCCAAGATCGCAAGTTCTGCCTATTCGGCACGACATATATATATATATATATATATATATATATATATATATATATATATATATATATATATATATATATATATATATATATATATATATATATCCCCTTTCTGGCTAGCTTGTTCACGCTGGCTGTGTGCTACATCACAGTTTCTCGTTAGCCAACCTCTCTTAATTCTATTTGATCTTTTGTCTTTAGTCACTCGCTTTGTACTTTGTATATTTGTAACAATGTGGCAGCAAGTGCCAACTAGGTCTCAACGAACTGGCACTTTGAAATTTTATTGTATAATTTCAGGCTTTCTCTCGCCTTTACTTTATTTTTTTTTTGCTAATACTTTGGTTATCACTTGTAGGGTTGTTCACTGACGTTGTCACTAACACTGGTTGCTTGTAGCTGCTAAAGCACTCCCTAAAAACACTAAGATTCTCGGAGCCTGGCGCTTGTGACCCACTACACTGTGTGTGTGTGTGTGTGTGTGTATGCTCACATATTTACGAACCTATTTGTGGTTGCAGGGGTCGATTCATAGCTCCTGGCTCTGCCTCTTCACTGATTTCTACTAGGTCCTCTCTCTCCCTGCTCCATGAGCTTAATCAAACCTCGTCTTAAAACTATGTATGGTTCCCGCCTCCACTACGTCACTTTGTAGGCTATTCCACTGCCTGACAACTCTATGACTGAAGAAATACTTCCTAACTTCCCTTTGATTCATCTGAATCTTCAACTTCCAGTTGTGTCCCATCTCTGGAACATCCCGTCTTTGTTCGCTTTGCCTATCCCACGCAGTATTTTATATGTCGTTATCATGTCTCCCCTGACCCTCCTGTCTTCCAGTGTCATCAGACCGACTTCCCTCAACCTTTCTTCATAGGACAATCCCCTTATGTCTGGGACTAGTCTTGTTGCAGACTTTTGCACTTTCTCTAATTTCTTGATGTGCTTGACCAGGTGTGGATTCCAAACTGGTGCTGCATACTCCAGTATTGGCCTGACGTAAATGGTGTACAGAGTCTTGAACGATTCCTTACTGAGGTATTAGAACGCTATCCTTGGGTTTGCCAGACGCCCGTACGCTGCAGTAGTTATCTGATTGATGTGCACTTCAGGAGATGTGCTCGGTGTTATACTCAACCACAGATCTTTTTCCTTGAGTGAGTTTTGCAGTCTTTGGCCACCTAGATGATACTGTGTTTGCGGTCTTCTTTGCTCTTCCCCAATCTTCATAACTTTGCATTTGGCAGGGTTAAATTCAAGGAGCCAGTTGCTGGACCAGGCTTGTAGTCTGTCCAGGTCTTTGAAGCCCTGCCTGATCCTCGACCGATTTGATTCTCCTCATTAACTTCACATCATCTGCAAACAAGGACCTTCTGAGTCTATCCCTTCTGTTATGTAATACACATATACCAAAAACAGCACAGGTCCTAGGACTGACCCCAGTGGAACCCCCCTTGTCACAGACGCCCACTCTGACACCTCGTCACGTACCATGACTCGTTGTTGCCTCCCTGTCAGGTATTCTCTGATCCATTGCAGTGCCTTTCCTGTTATGTGTGCCTGATCCTCTAGCTTTTGCAGTAACCTCTTGTGAGGAACTGTGTCGAAGGCCTTCTTGCAATCCCAGAAAATAGTCTATCCACCCCTCTCTCTCTTGTCTTACTTCTGTCACCGTGTCATAAAACTCCAGTAGGTTTGTGACACAGGATTTTCTTTCCCTGAAACCGTGCTGGTTGTCGATTATACACTTGTTTCTTTCCGGGTGCTGCACCACTCTCCTCCTGATGATCATCTCCTTAAATTTGCATACTGTCCACGTTAGTGACACAGGTCTGTAGTTTAATGCGTCATGTCTGCCTCCTTTTTTAAAAATTGGGACTACATTTGCCATCTTCCATACCTCGGGGAGTTGCCCAGTTTCAGTGGATGTGTTGAAGATCTTAGTGGCACACTCAGGGATTGAGGGGGGAATATGGGGAGTGAGGAGGAGGGAGAAGCAAAGGGGGAGAATGGGAGAGGGAGAGGTGGGGAGAAGGAGGGTGAAAGAGAGAGGAGGGATAAGGGGAATGAGTGAGAGATTGGCAGGGGAGGGGGGAAGGAGAGGAGTGTATGAATATGTGGGAATGTACTCACCTATTTGTGGTTGCAGGGATAGAGTCTTAGCTCCTGGCCTCTTCGCTGATTGCTACTAAGTCCTCTCTCTCCCTGCCCCATGAGCTTTATCATACCTCGCCTTAAAACTATGTATGGTTCCCGCCTCCACTACGTCACTTTCTAGGCTATTCCACGGCCTGACTACTCTATGACTGAACAATTACTTCCTAACATCCCTTTGATTTATCTGAATCTTCAGCTTCCAATTGTGACCTCTTGTGTCTGTGTCCCATCTCTGGAACATCCCGTCTTTGTCCACCTTGTCTATTCTGCACAGGATTTTTTATGTCGTTATCATGTCTCCCCTAACCCTCCTGTCCTCCAGTGTCGTCAGGCCGATTTCCCTCAACCTTTCTTCATAAGACAATCCCCTTAGCTCTAGGACTAGTCTTGTTGCAAACCTTTGCACTTTCTCTAATTTCTTGACATGCTTGACCAGGTGTGGATTCCAAACTGGTGCTGCATACTCCAGTATGGGCCTGACGTAAATGGTGTACAGAGTCTTGAACGAATCCTTACTGAGGTATCTGAATGCTATCCGTAGGTCTGCCAGGCACCTGTATGCTGCAGCAGTTATCTGATTGATATGCGCCTCAGGAGATATGCTCAGTGTTATACTCACCCCCAGATCTTTTTCCTTGAGTAAAGTTTGCAGTCTTTGGCCATCTTGACTATATTGTGTCTGGGGTCTTCTTTGCCCTTCCCCAATCTTCATGCCAGTTGCTGGACCAGGCTTGTAGCCTGTCCAGGTCTCTTTATAGTCCTGCCTAATCCTCGTCCGATTTGATTCTTCTCATTAGCTTCACATCATCTGCAAACAAGGACACTTCTGAGTCTATCCCTTCCATTATGTCATTCACATATACCAAGAACAGCACAGGTCTTAGGACTGACCCCTGTTGAACCCTGCTTGTCACAGGCGCTCTGACACCTCGTCACGTATCATGACTCGTTGTTGCCTCCCTGTCAGGTATTCTCTGATCTATTGCAGTGCCTTTCCTGTTATGTGTGCCTGATCCTCTAGATTTTGCAGTAACCTCTTGTGAGGAACTGTGTCGAAGGCCTTCTTGCAGTCCAAAAAAATGCAGTCGATCCATCCCTCTCTCTCTTGTCTTACTTCTGTCACCTTGTCATAAAACTCCAGTAGGTTTGTGACACAGGATTTTCCTTCCCTGAAACCGTGCTGGTTGTCAATTATACACTTGTTTCTTTCCAGGTGCTCCGCCACTCTCCTTCTGATGATCTTCTCCATGACTTTGCATACTATACACGTTAGTGATACAGGTCTGTAGTTTAGTGCCTCATGTCTGTCTCCCCTTTTAAAAATTGGGACTACATTTGCCATCTTCCATACCTCAGGGAGTTGCCCAGTTTCAATTGATGTGTTGAAGATCTTTGTTAATGGCAGACACAGTATCTCTGCTCCCTCTTTAAGGACCCATGGAGAGATGTCTGATCCCACCGTCTTTGAGGTGTCAAGTTCGCATAGCAGCTTCTTCACCTCCTCCTTGGTTATGTGTACCTCATCCAGTACTTGCTGGTGTACCCCCCTGTTCTGGTTTCCTGGAGTCCTAATGGTTTGCACTGTAAATACTTCTTTAAATCTCGTGTTGAGCTCCTCACATACCTCTCGGTCGTTTCTTGTGAACTCCCCATCACCCTTCCTCAGTCTGATTACCTGGTCCTTGACTGTTGTTTTCCTCCTGATGTGGCTATACAACAGCTTCGGGTCAGACTTGACTTTCGATGCTATGTCATTCTCATATTGTCGCTGAGCCTCTCTTCTTATCTGTGCATATTCGTTTCTGGCTCTTCGGCTAATCTCTTTATTTTCCTGAGTTCTCTGGCTTCTGTACCTTTTCCATTCTCTAGTACACCTAGTTTTTGCCTCCCTACACCTTTGGGTGAACCAAGGACTCGTTCTGTTCTTCCCATTATTTCTGTTTCTCTTGGGAACAAACCTCTCCTCTGCCTCCTTCCATTGCCACATAGTCCATCATTTCTTGTACTGGTTTTCCTGTGAGTTCCCTCTCCCACTGAATGTCTTGCAGGAAGTTCAACATGCCTGGGTAGTTCCCCCTTTTGTAGTTTGGTTTTTCCCATCCTATTCCTGCTACTCTCTCCACTTGAAGCTCAACTATGTAGTCAAAGCACAGAGCCACATGATCACTAGCTCTCAGGGGCCTTTCATACATGATATCCTTGATGTCCAAACTACTCAAGGTGAATACAATGTCCAGTCTTGCTGGTTCATCCTCACCTCTCTCTCTGGTAGTGTCTCTAACATGTTAATGCATGAGGTTTTCCAGTACCACATCCATCATCTTGGCTCTATGTTTCGGGACCCCCATGGGGCTCCAGGTTTTTCAAAGTAAATCTCCTTGTGATTGAAATCACCCATAACTAGTAACTTTGCTCCCCCCATGTGTGCTCTCCTGGCCACCTCGGCTAGTGTGTCGACCATTGCTCTGTTGCTCACATTGTATTTTTCTCTTGGCCTCCTGCAGTTCTGTGGTGGGTTGTACATTACTGCAATTATCACCGTATGTCCCTCAGACTGGACTGTTCCTACTAAGTAGTCCCTTTCGCCCGTGCCATCCATTCCTTCCATTTTCTCAAAACCCCACTGGTTTTTAATGAGCAGTGCAACTCCTCCTCCCCCTCTCCTCCCTCTGTCTTTCCTGAGGATTTGATATCCGGATGGAAAGATTGAATCTGTTATTATTCTGGTGAGTTTTGTTTCTGTGTGTATGTGTGTGTTTGTGGAACTATATATGGGTTTATTATGTGTCTGAAAAGTAGGTGGAATTGTGCATTGGGGTGTTATGTGGAGTCTCACTGTTCCCTTACCTGACCACACCTTCCTGTGACCTGACCCACACTCTCCTGTGACTTGATCCGCACCTACCTATAATACTGTACTACCACCTAGGCTTATAGAAGCCTGTCTCGCCTGGTTCCATAAATTACCAATTGCTATTCCTTATTCAGTACTTGACTGCCAATTCTTTATCGTACTATTCTTTGTGTGTGTGTGTGTGTGTGTGTGTACTCACCTAATTGTGGTTGCAGGGGTCGAGACTCAGCTCCTGGCTGTGTGTGTGTGTGTGTGTACTCACCTAATTGTACTCACCTAATTGTGGTTGCAGGGGTCGAGACTCAGCTCCTGGCCCCGCCTCTTCACTGATCGCTACTGGATCCTCTCTCTCTCTGCTTCCTGAGCTTTGTCATACCTCTTCTTAAAACTATGTATGGTTCCTGCCTCCACTACTTCACTTGCTAGGCTATTCCACTTGCTGACAACTCTATGACTGAAGAAATGTGTGTGTGTGTGTGCATGTGTGTGTGTGTGTGTGTGTGTGTGTGTGTGTGTGTGTGTGTGTGTGTGTGTGTGTACTCACCTATTTGTACTCACCTATTTGTGGTTGCAGGGGTCGAGTCACAGCTCCTGGCCCCGCCTCTTCGCTGATTGCTACTAGGTCCTCTCTCTCCCTGCCCCATGAGCTCTATCATACCTCGCCTTAAAACTATGTATGGTTCCTGCCTCCACCACATCACTTTCTAGGCTATTCCATGGCCTGACTACTCTATGACTGAAGAAATACTTCCTAACATCCCTTTGATTCATCTGAGTCTTCAACTTCCAATTGTGACCTCTTGTGTCTGTGTCCCATCTCTGGAACATCCCGTCTTTGTCCACCTCGTCTATTCCACGCAGTATTTTATATGTCGTTATCATGTCTCCCCTGACCCTCCTGGCCTCCAGTGTCGTCAGGCCGATTTCCCTCAACCTTTCTTCATAGGACAATCCCCGTAGCTCTGAGACTAGTCTTGTTGCAAACCTTTGCACTTTCTCTAATTTCTTGACGTGCTTGACTAGGTGTGGATTCCAAACTGGTGCTGCATACTCCAGTATGGGCCTGACGTAGATGGTATACAGAGTCTTAAACGAATCCTTACTGAGGTATCGGAACGCTATCCGTAGGTTTGCCAGGCGCCCGTATGCTGCAGCAGTTATCTGATTGATGTGCGCCTCAGGAGATATGCTCGGTGTTATACTCACCCCCAGATCTTTTTCCTTGAGTGAGGTTTGCAGTCTTTGGCCATCTAAACTATATTGTGTCTGCGGTCTTCTTTGCCCTTCCCCAATCTTCATGACTTTGCATTTGGCAGGGTTAAATTCAAGGAGCCAGTTGCTGGACAAGGCTTGTAGCCTGTCCAGGTCTCTTTGTAGTCCTGCCTGATCCTCGTCCGATTTGATTCTTCTCATTAACTTCACATCATCTGCAAACAAGGACACTTCTGAGTCTATCCCTTCCGTTATGTCGTTCACGTATACCAAGAACAGCACAGGTCCTAGGACTGACCCCTGTGGAACCCCGCTTGTCACAGGCGCCCACTCTGACACCTCGTCGCGTATCATGACTCGTTGTTGCCTCCCTGTCAGATATTCTCTGATCCATTGCAGTGCCTTTCCTGTTATGTGTGCCTGATCCTCTAGCTTTTGCAGTAACCTCTTGTGAGGAACTGTGTCGAAGGCCTTCTTGCAGTCCAAAAATACGCAGTCGATCCACCCCTCTCTCTCTTGTCTTACTTCTGTCACCTTGTCATAAAACTCTAGTAGGTTTGTGACACAGGATTTTCCTTCCCTGAAACCGTGCTGGTTGTCAATTATACACTTGTTTCTTTCCAGGTGCCCCACCACTCTCCTCCTGATGATCTTCTCCATGACCTTGCATACTATACACGTTAGTGATACAGGTCTGTAGTTTAGTGCCTCATGTCTGTCTCCCTTTTTAAAAATTGGGACTACATTTGCCATTTTCCATACCTCAGGGAGGTGCCCAGTTTCAAATGATGTGTTGAAGATCTTTGTTAATGGCTCACACAATATCTCTGCTCCCTCTTTAAGGACCCATGGAGAGATGTTGTCTGGTCCTACCGCCTTTTAGGTGTCAAGTTCGCATAGCAGCTTCTTCACCTCCTCCTTGGTTATATGTACCTCATCCAGCACTTGCTGGTGTGCCCCCCTGTTCTGATTTCTTGGAGTCCTACTGGTTTCCACTGTAAATACCTCTTTAAATCTTGTGTTGAGCTCCTGACATACCTCTCGGTCGTTTCTTGTGAATTCCCCATCACCTTTCCTCAGTCTGATTACCTGGTCCTTGACTGTTGTTTTCCTCCTGATGTGGCTGTACAACAGCTTCGGGTCAGTCTTTACTTTTGATGCTATGTCATTTTCATATTGTCTCTGAGCCTCCCTTCCTATCTGTGCATATTCGTTTCTGGCTGTTCGGCTGATTTCTTTATTTTCCTGAGTTCTCTGTCTTCTGTACCTTTTCCATTCTCTAGTACACCTAGTTTTTGCCTCCCTACACCTTTGGGTGAACCAAGGACTCGTTCTGTTCTTACCATTATTTCTGTTTCCCTTGGGAACAAACTTCTCCTCTGCCTCCTTGCATTTTGTTGCTACATAGTCCATCATTTCTTGTACTGGTTTTCCTGTCAGTTCCCTCTCCCACTGAATGTCTTGAAGGAAGTTCCTCATGCCTGAGTAGTTCCCCCTTTTGTAGTTTGGTTTTTCCCAGCCTATTCCTGCTACTCTCTCCACTTGGAGCTCAACTATGTAGTCGAAGCACAGAACCACATGATCACTAGCTCCCAGGGGCCTTTCATACATGATACCCTCGATGTCCGAACTACTCATGGTGAATACAAGGTCCAACCTTGCTGGTTCATCCTCTCCTCTCTCTCTGGTAGTGTCTCTAACATGTTGATGCATGAGGTTCTCCAGTACCACATCCATCATCTTGGCTCTCCATGTTTCGGGACCCCCATGGGACTCCAGGTTTTCCCAGTCAATCTCCTTGTGATTGAAATCACCCATAACTAGTAACTTTGCTCCCCCCATGTGTGCTCTCCTGGCCACCTCGGCTAGTGTGTCGATCATTGCTCTGTTGCTCTCATTGTATTCTTCTCTTGGCCTCCTGCAGTTCTGTGGTGGGTTGTACATTACTGCAATTATCACCTTATGTCCCTCAGACTGGATTGTTCCTACTAAGTAGTCCCTTTCGCCCATGCCATCCATTCCTTCCATTTTCTCAAAACCCCACTGGTTTTTAATGAGCAGTGCAACTCCTCCTCCCCCTCTCCTCCCTCTGTCTTTCCTGAGGATTTGATATCCGGATGGAAAGATTGAATCTGTTATTATTCTAGTGAGTTTTGTTTCTGTGAGTGCTATTATGTCTGGGGATGTCTCTTTGATTCTTTCGTGCCACTCCTCATAGTTGTTTGTTATTCCATCTGCATTTGTATACCACACCTTCAACTTCTTTTCTAAGACTGTGGTCTGGGAAGTATATTGGGGTTGGGGAAGTGGGAGACCTGGTAAGGAACTATGGGTTGTTGCTGTGGGGGTGAAGTTTGTAATGTAGTGGGTGGGGGCATTGGATGTGGCATGGGTGTTTTGGTTTAGAGTGTTTGGTTGCACTGGGGTTGACCTGGTTGGGAGGCTTCTATAGGTAGTTGTGAGGGAGGCTGTATTTGATCTTCTTCCTGGGTCTGGGATCTCCTGTCTGTCTTCTCCATCCCCTCTCTTTCCTCCTTTCGCCTTTGTACCATCTCTCTCAGTTTCTTCCTTTCTTCTTGTGTTCTGTCGTGGTCGAGATACACCTTCCTGTATGCCGTCATGTCCCTTAATCGTGCTTTCTCCTGCAGGATCCTGGTCCGAGTCGCTTCTGCCTTGAAGGTCACTCTCACTGGCCGGGTTCTTTTTTTTACAAACCCCCCTATTCTCCGAAAATTTTCCAGCTGGGTCATATCGTCTTCTCCTATTGCTTTCATGATGCTTTCAATTGCTTTTTTTTCCCCTTGTTTTCTTGCTTCATATGTTTCCCCTTCGACTTCCTGGAGCCCATACACAAAGACTGACCTCACCCTTTCATTCTCCCACTGCATATCCCTGTGTATCTCCTCATTTAATTTGGTTTCCTCCACTGCAGCTTTCCTTTCATCAGTTTCACTGGCTCAGTGGCCTGTCATTTTCCCTTCTCGGCTTTCCTTGGGCTCTATTGTTGTCTGTTAGGGCCTCCACATAAAGCTTAGCTCTTTCATTTGCTACAGTCTCCTCTGATAGAGCATCTCCATGCAGTTGTGCCCCTTCTTTCCCTACAGTCCCCTTATTTGTGGCTGAGGTAGCAGTCTCTGTTGTCAATCCCAAAATGTTCTTTAGTTCTTTAGGCTGTTTCAGATTTTTCAATTCCTCTTCTAAACTCTGTATCCTAGCTTCTGCTGCTTTGACATGCACCTCCCACTTCCTGCTTTCCATATCTATCCTCTCTTCCATTCTCATGCTAAGTTCTTCTAGTTTCTTTTCCCATTCATGATCCCTTTTTATGAGCTCTGCTGCCCAATCTTCCTTTGCATTTTCCTCCTCCTGTCCCTTGGTTTTTCTTGTTGCTCTCTGGCAACCCATTTTTGTTTTATCCTGATTGCCTCAGAGTGGGAAATCTATGTAGTTCTGTATGTTAGGTTAGTAGTGTGTATGTCAGAGTGTGGGGGGGGGAAGTAGTGGAGGAACTGTGGCTATGTGGGAGCTGAGTGGGGAGGGGTGGGGAGGGTTTAGGGTGAATGGGGGAGGGGAGGGTGATCGAGGGAGGGGAAGGATCAGGGGAAGTAGTGAGATGTCGGTGGTGAGGGGGGAGTGTATGTGTCTGGATATATGTGTGTGTGTGTGTGTGTGTGTGTGTGTGTGTGTGTTGTGTGTGTGTGTGTGTGTGTGTGTGTGTGTGTGTAATTTTGTGTGTAATTGTGTGTGGAATTATGCATGGGTTTATTATGTACTGAAAGGTAGGTGGCTTGTGCGTTTAAGATAAGTCTCAGTGGTCCTTGGCTGCCCACACCTTCTTGTGACCTACCCCCAACCTCCTGGGACTTACTGGCACTTACTTACGGTGTGTGTGTGTGTGTGTGTGTGTGTATGTGTGTGTGTGTGTGTGTGTGTGTGTGTGTGTGTGTGTTTGTATATGTGGGTGTGTGTGTGTGTGTGTGTGTGTGTGTGTGTGTGTGTGTGTATGTGTGTGTGTGTGTGTGTGTGTGTTTGTGTATGTGTGTGTATATATGTGTGTGTGTGTGTGTGTGTGTGTGTGTGTGTGTAATTATGTGTCGAATTATGTGTGGGTTTATTATGTGTCTGAAAAGTAGGTGACTAGTGCTTGGAGTGTAATGTAGATTCTCAGTTGTCACTTGTGTCCACAACCTCTTGTGACCTGACTCCAACCCTTACAGTGTTGCCTATGCTCGACCTGCTTATAGTGAGTTAATCGCCTTGTTCAATGGATTACCATTTGCTAAACCTTATTGAATACTTGAGTGCCTATTCTTTATCGTGCTATGAGAGTTAGACCATTCACATTCAGCTTGGCGGTTAATTGGAACCTGAACCCCACACCCAAACAACCACTCCTAGGTGATACAGTACTTGTAGTGCAGCTGTAGCACTGTAGATTGTCCAGGTCGTGACGTCCTGGCGTAGATCCAGCTCGATGTACGTCCTGGCGTAGATCCACCTCAATTTCTTCTCGTTAATGATGTACCCTATTCACTGTATTTCTTTCACTGGTCACACGATTGTTTCACTTTATTACCTTTCTTGGGTGACACTTGGCAACACTGCCTTACACACTAGCCTGCGCCACAACGCTTTTATTTTCCAGATCACTTACAAAATTGTGGCTCTCCCCACACTTATGTGGCTCAGGCAATTAAAAAAAACACTTCTAGGATTGTTCACTACCCTGACACACTTAGCAACCCTTGCAGAACACTTAGGTAGCCCTCAAAAACACTTAAATTCCCGGAGCACCGACGGCGTGACTAGCGCGCTCGCTGTCCCTAATGTGTGCATGTGTGTGTGTGTGTGTGTGTGTGTGTGTGTGTGTGTGTGTGTGTGTGTGTGCGCGCGCGCGAATTTTCATCTGCGCTGATTCCTGGCGTTATCTCTGATAAAACATTATTTGCCACATTTCTCCATTTTATGTATCTTAAGTTCAGATCACCCAAGAACAACATGTTTGTGGCTGGGGATGAGAGATTTTCCAGATCGTGGTCAATTTACAAAAGCTGTTTCTTGAACTGTTGGAAAGTTGTATCAGGCGGCTTGTATACAGCCACAATGACAATGATTTGGTCTTCAGTCTTTACTGACAGAACTTCAGCTATAGAATTTGTGGTGCTCAGTAATCCCAAGCAAATGAGCATCTCTGTGATATACAGGCCAACCCCTTCTTGTTGCCTGAATAAGTTATTTCCTGGGATCCAAATTTCGTTGTCAAAGTGATCATTCGTGTGAGTCTCTTTGAGAGCCGCAAACATTCTATTTGACTCTGTGAGCAAATTACAGTGCTTTCTCTCTCTGGCTTCTGTTTGCCATTCTTTGTTACCGTGGAACGCTTATGTTTAATTCCTGTACATAGTTTACAAGAGTGTACATAATTTTATATGTATCTGGTGAAGGAAATACAAATTAAATATTACTGAGTTTGTTTTGTTTCAAAAAAACCATTACGACCAGGTTTCAGGTCATTCTTTACCTATGTTCGTAATATGGAAGCTCTGTCCGGGAGCTGGAGCTGGGGCTGGTCTCAGTATCGCTGGGAGCTGAGGCTGGTCTTGGTATTGTTCAGATAGCCTTGCTATCACTTTCGTTATTGTGTGTCAGCCTTGCTACTGTGTGTGTGTATCCCGCCAGGAGCAGTTCTATGGGTGAGAGGAGTGGTGGAGGAGAGTGGGTGTGGGGTGTGCAGTGGGGAGGATACGGTGTATCATGCGGTGTATTTTTGTGAATGTTTGGGGAATGTTCGGGGTTGGATGGGTAGGGTAGTGATTGGAGTGGGAGGGGGGTATCGATGCTGAGGGCGCTCGTTTTGGATGTTGGAGGGGTGCCTAAGAGTATTCATTGGGCATTGGCCTATTTAAGGGTAGATTTTGTGTATGTGTCATGGGGTATATGTGGGAATGGGGATTCGGTCACGCGGAAAAGGGTAATGGCAACGACTTTTGCATGTGTCATGGGGTATATGTGGGAATGGGGATTCGGTCACGCGGAAAAGGGTAATGGCAACGACTTTCTATAAGACGGTTTGCAGAAACAGGAAAATATATGGAAGGTGGTGGAAGGCAGCTTTCCCTGCGGGATATAATGGTTTAACTGTTGGGATCTTACTAGCTTTGTAGTGGTGGTGGGTTGTCACGGCTAGGGCGAAGGATGGAGATGATTTCAGGGGTTCCAATGGGCTCGCCGCCAGGAGTGGGTGTGTGTGGGGGGGGTATGGGAGTCTGGCTTAGATAAAAACGAAGGATGGTTCACTGTGGTTGGCAGAGGTTAGGATGTAAGTGTGTTGATAGCTGGTTTAAAAGTATGATCTGGCAATGGTTGTGGGGATTCAGTTTATAGATTTATGTACGTGTCTCTCAGGATGAGGATTGTATTACTATGTACATGTAGCCTTGCATACGCTATTGGTCACTTCACATCACACCTATGTTCAGGTGTCATGGTATATTTTTAGGTATTATTCGCATGCATGCTGTTAGAATGCTTGGGTGGGGTCTGTAGTGATTGTGATACTGTCGTGCTTTTTGACAGGCTTATATGCTCATGTACAGTTAGGTGAATGAGTGACAGGGTAATGTGTAATGACGACAGAAAGTGGGCGTTGCCCAAATGGGGGGAGAGGGGGGTAAGGAGTGTCGGAGATACTGGTTTTGCAACAAGGTAATATTTATAGTACTATGCACCTTTGTTTCCCACACTGACCTTTGTGAAATGAGTAGGCTGTGATAGGGAAGTTTATTTTTGTGTTCGCATTAGGTTACAGAAGACTGTGTTGTGACAATTGAATTTTGTTGACAGTATACTTAATCTTACATAATGATATACCAATTGTATATATACAACAAAATGTTAATTAAAGTAATTGTGGCCAGTGTTTTTGGCGGAGGTGTGTGTGTAGCACAGGCAGATACAGGTACTTCCGTATGATTTACCCCGAAGATAGGGGTAGTAATAGGGATGTGTTCATTTTTAATATTAATGTATATGTGCATTAAGCTCTGTGCATAAATTTACATGAGTACACTGTTGCATCGGTCCACTGCACATCATACTTATGTGGCCCGGTGGCCTGGTGGCTAAAGCTCCCGCTTCACACACGGAGGGCCCGGGTTCGATTCCCGGCGGGTGGAAACATTTCGACACGTTTCCTTACACCTGTTGTCCTGTTCACCTAGCAGCAAATAGGTACCTGGGTGTTAGTCGACTGGTGTGGGTCGCATCCTGGGTGGCTAACCCTCCGGGGTTAAAAATCCGAACGAAATCTTATCTTATGTTAAAGTGTGACAAGACAATTATAAGTATTATTCATATATATATACTGTCAGGTTGCTTGAGTGGTGAATGTTGTACTTGTGATTTTATCGTTTTCTGTGACAGGTTTCTTCTCCTATGTACAGCTAAGAATATGTGTGATATTTTCTGTATGTACCTATTGTTCTCAATATGTTTATTCTATATATTATGTCTGTTTGTACAAGATATGTTCTCAAAATATAAAAAAAAAACTAAAAATCAGCCAGAGGAACAACCTGAATTTCATTACTCTTTATGTACACAGCGTGTGTTGAGAAATCTTCAAGTATCATTTGTTAGCAACAGAGTTCGATCCCCTTGTGATGATACCCATTCTGCATATGTAAATCTCACCCTAGCAGAGTAGGGGTTAAATATTAACAGCCTGTATAGATAGTTAATCAAGTTAAGAGAGTTTTTAACTCTGCGTTTACCATATCAACTTATTGATGTTCAATTTTTGTGTGTGTGTGTTCATGTCCTCTCCGAATTTTGAGATTTAACAGTGAATGCCTTGTGTATACCAAGTCTGCCTTTTCTGTTAAACACTATCTTCCTTGTAAATATATTCTTCCTCAGAATCTGTAGGCAAGTCGTATTGCTGCTATTGCTGCTTGTGTGCATTGCAGACAGCGTGTTACATTGGGTTAATGCCACCTACATGGGTTAGGCAGTTGATGTCTAAATATACTCTACTAAATCTCCCCATTGTCATTTTCGCATTCGGGCAGACTGGATCTACCGCGCAAATGCTCCTCAGTTACCTGGCTGCAGTGGTGTGAGGTGGTGCTGTCGCGCCTCTGTTGACACCTCAGGAAAATTACTGCTGTCAACATGGCGGTTTGTCATAGATGCCGGATTAATACTATTGGTATTGAGATTCTCTGGGGGAAGATTTCGCCTAGTTCAGCGCAGGTTCTCTTACCTAAGATCATCAGAGAGACGTATGGAATTCAAGATGGAGAATTATATGGAGTGGCTTTAAATGGAGCGCATAGAATCTTCGTGAAACTGCTCACTGCAACGGTATATGAATCGTTGGTTACTCGTTTCCAGGACGTGCGTCTTGATGTTACACCTGCTGTACGTGTGAGAATGAGCGATGTATCCAGCCATTATACCTGGATAAAGTTATGTAACGTTCCCTTTGAGGCGGATGAAGCTGATATCAGAAAAGTCTTCCAGAAATATGGGACAGTTTATTTTGCCCAGTATGGTATGTGGGTAGCAGGCGCCTACGCAGGTTTGCCAGAAGGTACTTTTAACCTTAAAATAACATTGAGACATCCCATACCGTCTTACGTTTATCTTCAGGAATTCAGGACACAGGTCATGGTTTTATATCCCAGGCGAAGGCGTACGTGTCGCCTATGTGGTATGACCACATAGCTGCAACATGTGAGAAGAAAAGACGCGTGCCTGAACCTGTGGTAGAAGATGCAGCCCATGTCTTACGGGTGGCAGGTGAGGATCAATCACATGAGGGAGGAAGTGGTCGTTTGTGGAGTGAGATGGTGGAGCAAGCTTTTAGGACTGGGGGTGAGTCCTCCCCTCAGTTCCCTGCCCCAGAATCTCCTCCAGTGACTTCTGCAGGGGTGGTACCACGGGAGGAAGTGTTGGAAATAGAGGAAGAATTGGAGGAAGTTTTGAAGACCTTGTCACCGCCTGAGGAGGGAGTTACATCTGAGCAAGAAGTAGCTGGAGAGTTATCGCTTCCAGCTTGTCAACGATATGAGAATTTGGGAAATGATGATGTGACGGTGACGTCAGTGGGATTAATAAATCATTGCTTGATAAAGCTCCTGGAGAGCGAAACGTTGCCACAATAAAATGTTACATTAGTTGCGCTTGTGTCCTTTTACTTTACATATTGTCGGTAATTCTACCAACTTTATTACATAATAAATCATTGTAAGGTGGATGTTGAGGTTCACCGTGAGGCTTCCCCAGACCATGTTGTGGGGAACATGATTGTAACAAGGAAACGGGCAGCTACGTCAGACTCGGATGATGTCCTGACGCCAGCACAGAGGCCTGGGAAGCAGACTGGGGTGGTAGGAGAGGGAAGAGGTGGTGATGGGGGAGGTCATGATAAGAGACATCGGAAGAAGAGAGGGGGAAAGAAGGTATTGTGACGATAACATTCAGAAATTCTAATTCTAGTGGTGTAAAGAGTGAGGAGAAGAGGCAGGGGTGGAAAATTTAAAAGGCAGTCAATGTTAATGGCTTATGTAGCAGAATGAAGAGAGAATGGTTGTGTATGTTTCTTAATAAATATAGAGCGGATGTTGTGTTCCTCCAGGAACATAATTTCAAGGAGGGTTATCAAGTAATGACCCTGCCAACTACCCGTTTAAAAGGTGGTGTGGGTATTTTAATAAAGGAGACGAGCCCGTTTGTTTTGCAGAGAAGTGAGGGGGGAGGGGAAGGGTGTTGCGTGTGGATGAGTCGTGGATGGGTAAGCGTGTATCTTTTGTAAGTGTGTATGCGCCTGCGGAGAATAGCATGCAGGTAAGGACGGATTTTGTGTGCGAGGATCTTGTCTATTTGTTGTGTGCACTTCCGGAAGTAGCAATAGTTGGGGTGACTGGAACTGCGTTATTAGGGTGGCTGACGTAGAACCAAAAGGGGCAGGACATGTGTCTGTAACTCTCAGGGATTTGCTGAGGGACGTTAGGTTATGTGATGCATTTGGGGGGGGGGAAACAGAACATACTTTTGTTAGGAGGGGATACACAGTGAGGTTAGATAGAGTGTATCTTTCTCAAGGGGTTGTTGTGAAATCTTTTAATACCGTTGAGGCGGCTATGTCGGATCATAGGGCTGTAGTGGTGGAAGTAGGGTGGGAGGAGCTGGCGGAAATATGCAGGACTTATTGGAAATTGAACATTAGTGTGTTGAGTGATGAAGGTTTGAAGGGTTTTTCTATTCTATGGAAAGAGCTTTACAAGGAAGCTCAGGAGGTGGATGACATTGTAACATGGTGGGATTATGTGGCTAAAGAAAGGATAAGAAAGTATTATGTGAGGGAGGGTAAACGTATAAACAATTTAAAATATGGGCTTGCGAATTATTTAGAGGATCGATTAAGAGATTGTTATAGGCAGGGGATGGTTGGTGGTGTTTTTCCCATGGACGAAATAGTAGACATAAAAGAGAGATTGCGAACGTTGCAAAATGACCAGTTTCAAGTGGTAAGGGTGCAAGCAGGGTTAGAAGAAGTTTTGTGGGGAGACAAGCCATCAGCGTGTGTGTTGCGACATCAAAAGCAAAGGCGGGCGCTGACGGCTATCCTGAGATTAGAGGTAAACGAGACGATGGGGATCTATAGAGCAGGGCAGGAGATAAGAAATACGAAGGGTATGAGTGCATATGCGGATACGTGGTATGAAAAGTACTGGGCAAGTGGGGGTGTGGATGATGTGGAGTTAGACAGGGTGTGTACATATGCAACATGCAATTTAGGTAATAGTGATAGGACGGCTTTGGGTGGGGTTATTACTGCAGAGGAAACAGAGATTGCTTTACAGGGCATGAGGAAGGGAAAAGTCCCAGGTATTGATGGTCTACCGGTGGAATTTTATTTACAGCATTGGGCGTTGATAGGAAATTTTATGGTTAGGTTATTTAATTGAATGAAGGAGAAGGGTAAGTTAGGACATAAGCAGACTACAGCAGTTGTGGTGCTGGTCCCAAAAGGTAAGGGGCAGCCCACCCTTCGGGAGTATCGGGCAATATCGTTGCTATGTGTGGACTATAAGGTTTTTGCAAAAATTTTAGGTAATAGGATTAATTGTGTAGTGGGGAGGGTCGTTTCGAAATCGCAGTTTGGGCTGCCCGGAAGGTCGATGATTGAAGGACACGGGATTCTGAGAAGTTTTGTGGAGTCAAAAGGAGGGGGGGAGGGGGCGGCTTTACTGTCTTTGGATTGGCAGGCAGCCTATGATAGAGTGGAAAGGTGTGCACTGCTGGGTATACTTAGGAGACAAGGTTATGGGGAAGAAATAGTTGATTGGGTAAATACGCTGTATAGTGGAGCAAAAATGAAGGTACAAACTAATGGGTGTATGGGGAGGGAATTTGCGATGGGTAGAGGTCTCAGGCAGGGGTGTCCCATGTCTCAGATCTTATTTGTGTGTTTTCAGGACCCCTTTTATAGAATGGTTGAACGTACTGTCAGTACCCGGGGTGAGAGTGAGGTTGAGGGAGGGACGCTTTGGCTGGAATTAATAGGTTACGTAGATGATACGACTGTTCTGGTTCGTGAAAGGATATCTATGAAAGTATTGGACGATGTTGTGCAAGTGTTTGAACGTGCCACGGGTATGAAGGTAAACAGTGAGAAGTCAATGATCATGGGGTCTTGGAAAGGGGAGGGTAAGGTGAGTTGTAATGTTGTTAAAAAGTGTGCGGCGTCGCTAAAGATTTGTGGTATTATATACAAGGATGACATGGATGTGGCGCGTGAGGAAAACTCGGATGGGTTGTTAGAAAGGATCGTGGAACGTCTGGGTGTTTTGAGGCCCCAACATCTCACTCTGGCCCAACGTGTGATTGTCGTAAATGTTTTATTGTATAGTAAGGTTTGGCATGTTGCGGCTGTGTTCCCGATTACAGGGACGGCGATTGCGGGAATTTTGAGAAGGGTGTTTAAATTTTTGTGGGGATCAAGTTGTGATTGGTTAAGAAGAGAGGTAATTATGTTACCGGTGTGCCAGGGTGGGTTGGGATTGTGTTTCTTAAATGGGAGGTATTGCGTGTGGGCGTGATGGCAGGATATATAGAACAGGTATATATGAGGTTGAAGAAGTGGTATGGATGCGTTGAATTGAGGGAATGTGAAATTGTTTACGAGCCTTGTTGTTGGTTAGGGAACAGAGAAACATTCGAATGCGGGTTTTGTGTAGGTTACTGGTGGGTAAGTGCGTCGCCCCTGTTGAGGGTTTGTTCCCCATGTACTCGTGGAGAAACATTTGGTATAGATTTAGCAAGCTGAAATTATTGCATGGTATCTTGCTGTCAGGGGCCATACTAAGAACCAGGATAGTAGTAGAGGGAGGGGGGTTGTGGTTTGTGTGGAGGGGACGACACGGCGTTCCATGCAGTTTATTTTTGTGAAGGGTTAGAAGACGTCAGGGGTTGGTTAGGTAGGTTGGTTCAGAGGGTGGTAGGGAGTGGGGTGGCAGTTATGCGTGCTTTAAGTCTTGACATGGGTGGTTTAGAAGAGAAAGTCATAAGATTACATCATGGTGGATTATATCTACATATCGTGGGTGATGAGGGGAAAAGGGGTTAGTGAGGTGCGAAGGCGCGTTCTTGTGATAACGTTTTATCATAGATGTATCGTAACCGGGAGTTGTACGGGAAGAAGTGGGATCAGGTATTTTCGGAAGGATATAGGATGCTAACATTAGAAGTCCTCGTGAATCTGTGAATGAATATGAATATACGAAGGGTAAGGTTCTTTTTATTTAATGAATTTAAATTGGATGAGTGTAAGTCAGTGGGCATTAGCAGGCTCGTCTCCTGGGGGGGAATGAGAGTGTGGTGAATGTTGGTATGGATTGTGTTTCCTGGTTGTCATGGATGTGTGGTTGTGGAGCTTTGTGAGCTCATTGATATTTATTGTTACTTTTGTGTAATGAATGAAAGAGCAACCCCGAAGGTTTTGTCATGTATTTGGAGGTGTTCCTGTCTTGTGATGACCCGATTGTTGAGTCATATGCTTTTAGTGATATATGTAATTGGTTATGTTTATTATCGGTTCTGAGGTCATGATATGTGTTTGATTTTTGTAGATTAAAATATTTTTATATCCTGTTTTGTTTGTGTACATGTATGTACATGCATGGGTTTTCCTTTTTTTGTGAATCAGTTTTTTCTTTTGTGTTACTCTATAAATATCGTTTTGAGCCTTTGCTAAATGTTACGCTCTAGTACGTTCCTAATATGGGTATGTTAATGTTGTTTTACAGTTATATATGATAGGTTAATACTCTGTTACTAGTAGTTGTTTTGAGACTTTGCTTTATGTATTGCCATTTTTTCAGAGAGGTTATAGAGCCGTCGGTTCTGAAAAATTTATGTTATCTTTTTATGTCTATATTCTGGAATTATGTTTATTTTGTAAGTGTACATACCTTCAGGATTGAGATCCATACTGTTTCCTTTTTATTTTTTATTTATTAAAGAGTTTTATGTTACGCTGCATTGGTTTTAAATAAAATATAAAAAAAAATCTGCCCAAACTATCTCTTCAGAATTGCTGGCGAATAGCTCGTTCTATTGGCACAGAATATCAACGAATTCTCATTGCTGCATAGTTTCGTGACATTATTCGTGCAAAGTTGAGGGTTGAAGCAACTATGTGCACCAAATGAGGTATCTCCTGCTACAGGAGCTGTTAATCACTGATCTCCGCATAGGTTCCTTCGTAATGTGGGAGGAATAACGTCAGAACAATCAGATCAGTGGTCTCATGAAGCAAGTGGTGCACCGGGTTTGTCTCAGGGCGTGTCTGCTTCATTACCTGGAGGTTACGTGGAGGTTATTCCTGGGATCAACGCCCCCGCGGCCCGGTCCATGACCAGGCCTCCCGATGGATCAGGGCCTGATCAACCAGGCTGTTACTGCTGGCCGCAAGCAGTCCAACGTACGAGCCACAGCCCGGCTGATCCGGCACTGACTTTAGGTATCTGTCCAGCTCTCTCTTGAAGACAGCCAGGGGTTTATTGGTAATTCCCCTAATGCTTGATGGGAGGCTGTTGAACAGTCTTGGGCCCCGGACACTTATGGTGTTTTCTCTTAGTGTGCCAATGGCGCCCCTACTTTTAATTGGGGGTAATTTGCATCGCGTGCCCAGTCTTTTACTTTCGTAGGGAGTGATTTCTCTGTGCAGATTCGGGACCATTCCTTCCAGGATTTTCCAAGTGTGGATTATGATATATCTCTACTCAGTTCCATCGAGTACAAGTCAAGTGCTTCCAAGAGTTCCCAGTAGTTAAGGTGCTTGACAGAACTTATACGTGCAGTAAAGGATCTCTGTACACTCTCTAGATCTGCAATTTCACCTGCTTTGAATGGAGGTGTTAATGTACAGCAGTATTCCCGCCTAGAGAGAACAAGTGATTTGAAAAGGATCATCATTGGCTTGGCATCTCTCGTTTTGAACGTTCTCATTATCCATCCTATCATTTTCTTTGCACCTGTCGTCGTGCCATTGTTGTGATCCTTGAAAGTGAGATCCTCAGACATTACTACTCCCAGGTCCCTTACATTATTTTTCCGCTCTATGGTATAGCCAGAGTTTGTAGTATACTCTGTTCTAGTTATTATCTCCTCCAGTTTTCCATAACGGAGTAGTTGGAATTTGTCCTCATTGAACATCATATTGTTTTCCGTTGAGTTAGCCAAATGCAATCTTTACATTCGCTGCCTGACCACGGTAGAGTGCGGTTGTGCTCTGCACCCCTCTGCTGTTTTCAGGCGAGCTCCCTTGTCAGTTACCTAGCTGCAGTGGTGAGAAGTGGTGCTGTCACGCCTCTGCTGACAATATAGGTGTACTGCTGTTGTCAAAATGGAGGTTAGTCTGAGACGCCGGATAAATACTGTCGGCATATAGCTACTTCGAGGAACGATAACGCCTAGTTCTGCGCAAGTCTTATTGCCAAAGATCATCCGGGAGACGTATGGCATACAAGATGGTGACTTATATGAAGTAGCATTAAATGGAGCCCAAAGAATTTTCGTCAAACTGCTAATGGCGACGGTCTATGAATCGTTGGTCACCCGGTTTCAGGACGTGAGTCTTACCTTCAGACCAGCTGTCTGTGTGAGAATGGTTGATGATTTACGGCATTATATGTGTATCAAGTTATGCAATGTTCTCTTTGAGGCGGACGAGGCAGATATCAGGAAAGTTTTTGAGACGTATGGAACGGTTCATTATGCTCAGCATGGTACGTGGGTGGCAGGCGCCTATGCTGGTCTGCCAGAGGGTACTTTCAACCTCAAAATGACTTTGAGACACCCAATACCGTCCTATGTTTATCTACAAGAATTCAGGACGCAGGTTATGGTTATGTATCCTGGGCAACGACGTACGTGCCTCCTATGTGGTGAGTATGATCATACAGCGGCGACTTGTGACAAGCGGAGACGTGTGCCGGGACCTGTGGTGGACGTCGCAGCCCCTGCTTCAAAGGTGGCAAGTGAGGAACAACCATTGGACGGAGGGTGTGGTGTTTTGTGGATTGAGATAGTGGATCAGGCACACAGGACTGGAGGTGGGCTGGAGTCCCTCAGCCAGTTGCCTGACCCGGTGTCTCCTCCTGTGGATAAGGAGGAGCAGCAACTACAGGAACAGGTTCTTGAGATTGAGGAGGAATTGGTCGAGGTTTTGAAGACTTTGTCACTGCCTGAGGGGGGACATTACATCTGAGCGAGGTGTCATTGGAGTTTCGTCGTCAGTAGAATCACTAAACCATTCTCAGGTGGAGGTGGAGGTTCATAGAGAGGCAACACCTAACCAAGACATGTGTAACGTGACTGTCATGAGAAAGAGGGCGGCTACATCAGATTCTGATGACGTCCTGACGCCTGCACAAAGGCCTGGGAAACAGACTGAGGTGGAGTGTAAAGGTAGTGGTGTGGGTGGTGGTAGCCATGATAGGAGGCACCGGAAGAAGGGGTGGGGAAGAGAGCACTCTGAAGGTGTCAAACATAAATTCAAGCTCTGGAGTTGTAAAGAGTGATGAGAGGAAGCAAGGGTGGAAACTTTAAAAGGCCTTAGGTGTATGTCTGTAAATGTTAATGATTTATGTAGCAGTATGAAGAGAGATTGGTTTTGTAATTTCCTGAATAAATTTAGAGTGGATGTTGTGTTCCTGCAGGAGCACAATTTTAAAGAGGGTAGGGTGTTGGAGGTGACAGGATTTCGAGTAGTTACCCTGCCATCTCCCCGTCTAAAAGGTTGTGTGGGTATTTTAATAAGGGAGATGAGCCCGTTTGTTTTGCAGAGAAGCGAGGGACGAGGGGGAGGGATGGTGTTGCATGTGGATGGGTGGTGGATGGGTAAGCGTGTGTCTTTTGTGAGTGTGTATGCGCCTGCAGAAAATAACATACAGGTAAAGAATGATTTTGTGTGTGAGGATCTTGTGTTTTTCTTATGTGCACTGCCAGAGGTGGCAGTAGTTGGTGGGGACTGGAATAGTGTAATCAGGGTGGCTGATGTGGACCCAAAAGGGGCTGGATATATGTCTGTGGCTCTTAGGGAATTGTTAAGGGATGTCAGGTTATGTGATGCCTTTGGGGGGGCTGTGTGGGTGACTGAACATACGTTTGTTAGGAGTGGATATGCGGCGAGGCAAGATAGAGTGTACCGTTCCCAGGGAGTGGATGTGAAATCTTTCAGTACTGTTGAGGCTACAATGTCAGAGCATAGGGCAGTGGTGGTAGTGAAGGTTATGTGGTGGACGCTCGCAGACATATATAGAAGTTATTGGAAACTAAATATAAGTGTGTAAGGTGATGAGGAGGGGTTGGAGGGGTTTTCACTCCTATGGAGGGAGCTTAGTGTGGAAGCCATCCCATACCCCCGGCCGGGATTGAACCGGCGGTCATAGTCTCAAAACTCCAGCCCGTCGCGTTAGCCACTAGACCAGCTAGCCACAATAAGATTCATCCAACTAGGTATATTTCTACACCATAGGAAGGTTAGCACAGGCACCACTGTGACCACAAATGCAAGTTTTTACGATTTCTTGAGTCTTAGTGTGGAAGAACAGGGGGTGGATGACATCGTGGCATGGTGGGATTGTGTTGCGAAGGAAAGGATTAGAATGTTTTATGTGAGGGAAGGAAAATGTATTAATAATTTAAAATATGGACTGGCTAACTATTTAGAAGATAGATTAAGAGGTTGCTATGGGCGGAGGGTGGTTGGGAATAATTTTCCTATGGATGAAATAGCTGAAATAAAGGGGAGGTTGAGGGTGTTACAAAATGAAAGATTTCAAGCTGTAAGGGTGCAGACAGGGGTGGAAGAAGTGCTTTAGGGCG